>NW_018020774.1:0-1134 GCF_002006095.1 Pseudomyrmex gracilis | reverse complement strand
ATTTCTAGTAAATTTCGAGTAAATTTGATTTAAATCTTTAAATCACATCCCGAAAACTATATTTTTATCTTTAAAATAATTATTTTTTCTCGACGCTTCAAGATAAACAAGTAAAGACTATGTCGCACTGATTTTAAAAAAACCCATCACCTACCCTAACAGTCTACTCACGTGCGCTGGCCACTTACCGCGACGACACCACTCTGTAACAAAATAGAAGTCTATCATTAGATTAAGAACTTGAAGAAAATTGGGTGTACTGGGCCTACACACACTACCAAAAGCACCCAAAAAAGCCATCCCCAAAAATTTAAATAAGTTAGGCCCTAACCTAACCTAACCTAATCTGGTTAGATCCTAACCAAGTATTAGTACCTAACCGATTAGTAGAGAGCTAGTCTAAGTTAGCCAAAATATTTGTTTTTAAATACTGAGCCTACACACACTACCAAAGGCACCCGAAAAAGTCATTCACAAAAATTTAAATGAGTTAGGCATAATCTAACCCTAACCAAATCTGGTTAGATCCTAACCAAGTATTAGTACCTAACCTAACCTAACCTAACCGATTAGTAGAGAGCTAGTCTAAGTTAGCCAAAATATTTTTTTTTAAATACTGAGCCTACACACACTACCAAAGGCACCCGAAAGTCATTCACAAAAATTTAAATGAGTTAGGCACTAACCTAACCAAATCTGGTTAGATCCTAACCAAGTATTAGAACCTAACCGATTAGTAGAGCTAGTCTAAGGTAGCCAAAATATTTTTTTTTTAAATAGTATGTAAGTATAGTAATACTAATATCTAGGGTTAACGGGCTAGTCAAAAATTTTGTGAAAACTGGACAGGTCAAGTTGTAGAGGACGTTGAAATGAACAACTAATAATAAGACATGGGTGCGCAAATGTACGTAGCGTAAGCGAAACGAGATAAAAAATTTGTGTGGTTTTTGGTTTTTTTTCAATAAAAGTTGTATTTGTGAACGGAAAATTTAGAAACTTTGCACACTTGTAGTATTCAACAAACTGAACAAACGGGCACNCTAAGATTTGCTTACTTCCGCTTATTAGATATATTATACTTAAATACTTTTGTATGTAATATATATAATATTACAAACAGAAATATACCTT
>NW_018020773.1:310014-355540 GCF_002006095.1 Pseudomyrmex gracilis | reverse complement strand
CGGCGCGCGCTCGGCGCGACTGTCGGTTGCCGGGCGACGATGGTTGTTGACAAGAAGTTCGGGAGAGACGCGAAGCTGTCACGACGCGTTTCGGCGATTCGTATTACGAGCTGTTCTATGATTGTAATTTGAGCTATAATAAAGAGTGTTTGACGGAAAGCCGCGTACCTTCTTGTTTCCGCGGGCGAGTGCGTTTCGCAACGAAGTTTTAGCGCGGCCGCGAGCGCAACAATATTATAATACATCAGTAAGTGACCCAGTTCGTCTCTACGATCTTCGACAAAAAGTCTTGTTCCCTTGGAGCGGGACAGCAGGCCAAGAAGTCGGTGGCTATGTCGAACGATAACCTTTGAGAGAAATCTTTTGGTAAGATGGCGAAAGCGACAAGCCAAAGAAAACTTGCCATTGATATCTAACAAAACATTAGTCGGCGTTGTACGCATATGAGCAAGAGAGATGCAAAGGCATGCGAATTGCAGCCTATCCAGCTTGCTCTGCTCAACGCCAGAAAGCGTGGAGAAAATCTGAGAGCCCCAGTCAAAGACTGACCTAATAAAAAACCCTTATATACATTGAGAGCAGCAGAAAAGAGTGGATTCTCCTCATCTGATGCCAGCAAAAGCCTTCAGCACATTAATGCAGAGTTGAACGCGCTTACAAATTGAGTAAACGTGAGCTCTACAAGTCAAATTAGCATCGAGAATAACTCCAAGGAATCTGGGCGTCCAATTAAGCTCTAAAGGAGTATTGTCGATGCAAATCCCGATCTTCTGTTCGCGAATAAGAACCCGAAAATAACGTGGCTTTGTTGCAGAGAAAAAGGTGTAACAAAATTTCTCGGGAGAGATCCTCAGTCCAAGTCAAGAAGACAGGAACGCAGATTCCCAAGCGCACGCTCCAATTGATCCGATATGCAGTCTAAAGTCTTATGAGAGCAATAAATAGCGATATCGTCGGCATACATAACAATGCGTACAGAAATAGGTAAACATTTATCGATGAAAGATAGACGAACAAAATATCTTTTCAAAATAAGGTAAAAAAAGGCGCCAAGTACACGCGCAATTAGTATCTCTAGAAAAAGTATTACTATAAAAATCTTTTTCTAGATCTATTCTAGATCTTTTTCAAAATCTATTCTACAAAAGAAATGATATCAATAAGTAGCACCAAGTAAAATCTTGTACATTTATACATTGTTACAAAATATAAACTATTATATAAAACTTTGTAAGTTGTTTATACGTTGTAAAATATAAAATATAAAATATTCTAAAACAATAGATTTTGTAGAGAAAGATTTTTATAATACTTTTTCTAAAGAATGAGTTGCGCGTGTACTACAGTTGGCGCCTTTTTTTATTTTTTTTCGAAAAGGTATTTTGTTCGGAATCCGTTAGATACTTAAAAATTCATTGTTTTCATTAAAACTTCTAATTAATTTAATTTTCATGCTTTCATCACAAAAGATACAAGAACTTTGCTATATTATTGTATTCTATGAATGAAATCTATATAGCATATGCAAAGTATAGCTATTAGCGAGTTCAAAATTCAAGAATTTATTTTCTTCTTCTTAACATCTTTATTCGTAAAAATAACATTTTCTTACACAAAGTCATTTGTTTATTTTACACAGTAAAATAATCGCATACAAAAATACTTTTGATACGAGATAAAATATATCGTTTTTATATATTTATCTAAGCGTGGGAACATAATACTAAATTTCAATCATTACAGCTTCACAGTGCGTATCACATGCTAACATCGCATGTACTTCATACTCGGCCGTAGTTTCGTAAAGATCTCGATTTTCGAATTTCGCGCGTGAAAATATCTTCATAATAAATACAATTAAAAGAAAATTTGGAGCGCGCGCGCTACCACACACATACACACAGTAAGTTAAAGTACGGTTATTTTAAATTCCATTTTGAAACTACTCACCATGATTATATACTTACTGCAGATTTGTATTGTGATGTAACATTCTTGATCCTATTTAATTATTGTCCTGATTTACTTGCGATCAGATGTAATGGAATCAAACAAATGTCATATATTTTTTTCTAAAAACTATTCAACATCACGGATTAAGATCAATTTAGTGTCATGGCTTTTATGCGATAGAAAATATCTAAAATTTTTAAAATACAAATGATAAATTACTTGAGCAAGTAAAAATTGAGCTGTAGATTAATTTGTTGTGTGTGTACAAAACAAATATTAAGTCTCTATGTCGCTACAAGTGTTTAGTGCTCGGATGGAAGATGCGTGTGTTCCAGAGTTTCGGGACCGCCGAGAAAACGGTGAGAGAACCTGTTCAAGAAACAAGTGTCTCTTCTCTTTTAAATTAAAACGCACACTGCACAGAGATTTGTCGTTCTTGTCATTTCTCTCGATAGTCCAGGCACGTCTATCGTTATTATTACTGTTATCACGTATCACAAACGTAGTATCGTCTGATGAGATCGGCGCTAGATTTTCTTTGTCCGGCAATTTTTTTACGAGTGGATTGCTCCTCTTACAATTTGCGGTGACGTCCATCAGTCTGATCTGAAGAGAATTCTCGTTCTTAACGGACACTAAGGGATTCATCTCGACGTACAAATCGCTTTCGTTTGCGTCGGTTTTGCGATCCACAAACTTACTCGCGCGGTTGCCTAAGATCGGCGAGTCCGACAAGATAGCGTCTATCAGCGGTGTCTTTTTGATGGACTCAATCGCGCAGCATCGCACCAACTCCCGGATAGCATCGATATCACGTTTCTCGACTTCCGGCGTTTTTAAATTGTTTGGATTAGTTGAAACGTTCTTGAGATTGCTGTCAAACAACACTTTGGTAAAATTCGCGCGCGTCATTAGGTTCTTCGGATTCAGAACCTCCCATTGTTTTTCACTGGCGTGGTAGACATGGCGCGGTGAATTCTCCGTGTATTGCCTGATCTGGTCGATCGTGCTCACCAGAGTACTTGCGCAGTTACACACTGGTTCCGGATTAGAAAACGGAAACTTCTCGTTCGATGATATTGTCGCTAAATCATCGCGTTCCTCCATTATCGTGTCCAAAGCGAGCATGCCGTCCCGATCATCAATTACTACTGGTTTTGCGGCGTATAAATTAGTATTCCGACTGTCTACGGTAAGAAAAGTATTGTCGCTATAAAATTTGATGTCTTTAGATTCTACCAGATCGTAAGTCAACGCGTTCGTGTAATCATCCTGCTTCGAAATGCCTCGTGAGAACATGCTGTCGGAATATTCTGAACTGTATGTCGTTCCCGTCGTACTTGTTAAAGTGTCCCGCCGTCGATCACGCACCACGCTGTCGTCATGAATATATGTCTCGATGTCCGTATATGCTTTCCAGCTGCGAATGCACCACGGCGGTCTAGCAACTCCTAGTGGGCATATGTTCTCGTAATCATGGATCGACGTTACGCAGCTCATCGTCTCGTCTCGTTGTTGCTGTCGCAAAAAATATTGTGTTAACACTAATATATGTATGTATATATGTATATATATATTTTTTTTTTATTATAATATACGTACAGTGAGAGTAAGATGTACATTCAAAAGTGAATATACACCTTAAAAGTACGGAATTTATTCAAAAACTTTTTTACATTTTACAATACATTTCGCGAATTACTAAGATACGTATCTTCATATATGATTAAAATGCCACAAATATCACATACTACCATATTATTATTTCGATCTTAATATTCTAATCCGTAAATATTACAAGTACGAACCTCATGTTTGTAAAGAGTATACTCACTTTTGACTCTCACTGTATGTGTATACATATTTATGTTTTATTATAATAAAATAAAACATAATAAAACAGCACAATTATAATAAAACATATGTTTACTAATGTATACATATATTATATTTATAAAACATGTACATATGTATATTAATGTACGTTAACACAATGTTTTTATTATATTTATATATTATTTATGTTAATTTTATTCAAGTAAAATAATAAATATAAAATCAGAGAGAAGCCTGAGAGCGGCCATGGCCATAAGAGTTTCTGCGATAGCTTTTCGTGGACATAGATACGCACACAAGCCAGAACCGTCGTCATACATCGACATAATATGTCTGCACTCTTTTACGAGCGCACACGGACAACGGTCTCGCTTGTGTGCGTATCCCCACCACGTCGGTGTTCTCATAGCATGGAATAGAATCATGTCCACGAAAAGCTATCGCAGAAACTCTTATGGCCGTAGCCGCTCTCAGGCTTCTCTCTGATAAAATATAACATGCATGTTTTCAAAGTACAATAAAAGAGATATTTGTGGCATCCTGTTGCTGCACCTTTTCTATGTCAAATATTCTGCTACATTCGAACGGCGTCGGAGTCGTTAGTTTCCCTCTGTTCTTAATGATGTCGAATGCATCAATCATCTTATTGCGAGAATCCAGTGAGACAGAGTTGTTCGATTCGGAAGTCGTCGTGTCGAGATTGCCGAATTGATTCGAGATTACTTGTTGATTCAGGTTGACGCTTAATATGTCCGGGGCATGCCAATCCAGCTGCGACGTAATATCGTAAATACCGCGACGTTTCCGGGACAAATCGATGTCGGCCGGATTCAAATACAGTGAGCTCACAAGCGCGTCGTCTAGATTGTCTTTCGACAATATGGCAACTTCCTCCTTGTGTTTGTTGGCGTAATTGTACGGATTCTTGCACTCAATAGAAATGCGCACAACGCAGGATTCATCTGAGTTATAGTTACAATTGACGATACCCTCTTCACCGGAATCGGAAATCTGCGCGATATTCGTAAGCAGAGACTGTTTGTCAGTAGCCATTTCTTTGGTCATTGGCGAGATATCAATGGAATGATGCAGGGGTGTCAATGAACCGCACTGAAAGAGTTTGAAGGACTTAGGGGTGTCGACCTTGGCTGTCACGGAATGCGAACGCTCGATGTTTTGGGAACCGTTAGTTATTGTCCTCGATGGATGAAACTTGCCGTAGTATAACAGCATACTCATCAGACCGATGAGCATACTGCCGATTATTACAGTTTCGATCACGATTAGTATGTTGCTCGCAATGGTATTCCTAAAAAGTAGTGCGTACAGAGCGAGAAAGATCAGATTCTGCGTTGCGATTACCGAATAAAATGCCAGCACATGATAGCGCGATCTGCCTTCGCGGAGATTGAAGAAATCGAAGCAATAGATTAGTCCGATGATGCAATTGTAGATACGCTCCTCCCACATGGGTGAGCAGAATTCTATTTTTTGCACGATTACCCAAATCGTCATAAATAACCAATGCACACCTAAAATACAATTTTATGAAATTTCCTTCTATAAAGCACAACAATTTTTTATGATTTGCGCGTGATATTTGTCAACTATTCTGCCTTATAGTAATTAAGCTTTCAAACTGTTATCTATAGGAAAACTAATTATAATTTTGCACGTATTCTCTGTAATTACTGTACGTAATAAAACTTACCTAAAAATAAAAAAAACCAAGTTCTTAGGATGACAGTAGCTAGTACCAGAACTCCGATTCTAGACAATAACATACCGCCACGCCAGAAAGCTTGAAGAGCGAGCGCGACCCAAGTTACGTTATTACGCTCGCAATTGATATTATGCATGGCCTTCACGTAAGTACTCACGGCCCATATTAAGGAGCAGAAGGAAGCGACAGCGGAAGCACCTGCGCAATAAAATTTCTCATATACGTATAATTATTAAATCTAAATAACTTATCTTTTAATAAATTATTTCAATTTAATTGTCTGAAACGATATAGTTATAGGGTGTTTGAAAAATTTTTACACAGCCGAGTATGAAGATAGATTGTATCAATCTGAATAGAAACGTCATTTACCATTTTGCAAAATTTCCAATATTTATTACCACTTAATCTGCGGGCTAATTGTGTGCGCATCTTTTGCGTAACAAGGATACCTTTTCGCGCTTAGAAAAAATTTAATAGTTTTACTAAAATATTTGTAAAATATTTAATCTTCATAGGTCGCAGAGAGCAAAATATTCCGTGAGCGCGTGGAAAGTGATGGTCCGGACTCTGGCCCTGTTCGATCATTACTGGCAGTACTAAAAAATCTATAAGATACGTAACGTGAATCTATAGATTTTTAATACTGTCAGTAATAACCAAACAGAGCCTCTGTGAGCATATATGATTTTCAGTTGTTTGCTGTGAAAATTAGCTGATCACAAAAAGTTGTGTTCTATTACCGCTTATTTGTTTGCTGTTTTTTGTTGCTAGAATATTGCATGAGGTAAGCAACTTTCTTTACAACTATGTGTGTGATAATCGTGCACACCTATAGAGTATAGAGTCCGAACTATTTTTTCCTATACATTCATTGGCTCACTTTCATTAATTAATATCTCAATAACTATTGCAAATTTGCAAAATGGTAAGTTACTTTTCTGTTTAGATTCTCAATCTATCTTCACAACTTTGTCATTCATTGTCACACGCTCTGTATATACAGGATGTCTGAAAAATTTTAACCAAGTCGAAATATGAAGATAGATTGGAGTAATCTGAAGAAAAGTCATGTATCAGTTTTCAAAATTTGCAATAGTTATTGAGTGATTAATTAATACATGTAACTCAATGAGCGCGTGAGAAGCATTGGTTTGGATTCTGACTATGTTCCGATATTCACTTTCCAGTACTGGAAATCTATAGCACATGTGACGTATAGATTTTTAGTACTGACAATGAATATCAAAACGCAGTTTCTGTAAACGTGTATGATTTTCAGTTGTAAAGAAAAATGGCTTACTCCATGTAATTTCCTAACAGCAAGAAGCGAAGCAACCAAGCAAGACAGCTTCTTGCAATCAGCTGATTTTCACAACTGAAAATCATACGCCTATAGTCTGGATCATCGCTTCCTACGTGTTCATTCGGTCACACGTATTAATTAATTACTCAATAACTATTGTGAATTTTGCAAAATGATACATGACTTCTCAGTCCAGATGAATCCAATTTATCTTCACACTTTGTCAAAATTTTTTAAAACACCTTGTATATATTTTATCTTACAAATACTTTCTTAATTGTAATATGTTTTATCAATACTAAAAAAATATTTACATGCAAATATATAAAATATATGCAAATATATAAAATATTGATTAGAAGTATATATTTTCTATTATTATCTAAGATTTTTTCTGTTTTCTTAGTCAGACATATAAAATAGTAGTTTGTAACAGATTTCGAATATCATTCATGCATACTCTTTTATCACAGGAAGTAAGCTCTTGCGTCTGCTGGAAGATTTAGAGATATGATCAGAGTTCAACGAATATTGAATAATCTATATAAATTTAAAAAATTATTTTAAATTACATAGATGTTACTACAAGTTAATTATAAAAAAATATAATTAAAATAAGAATAATAATAAAAAGAAATAAAATTAAGCCGGTGCACTAAATTTTTTTGTTACTAATTTACGCCTGCTTGCCATTTTCTTTTCGTCTATTTTTAAGTGCGCATGCCTTCACTTTGCTTCGTGTGCTTCGTCGCTTTATATTTAAAACTAAAGGGGACACGGATCCCTCCCTTGCATGATCTCTCTCTCGTCGCGTAGACGCTCATAGGATGCGCATTGTTTCAGAAACAGATAAACTGTCAGATATTTCTACCGCTTTTGTTATCTACAGGAACAGAGCATGACGCAGAAAAAATGATACTAGTGCTTCAAGCGAGTTTCTTCTACGTGAATTCACAAGTATCTTTCTGAGTGTACGCATCTGTAGCAATATAATTGTAATATCGCAGTTTGGCAGTTTTTTCTCTCTGTTATTAGCGTGTTTTTATTTTTATTTATCTTTTTTTTTTTTGAGTAAATTGGATGTGAAATGAGACAATCGACGTATGTTATACAACAAACGATAATATTAATATCGAACAACAACAAAAGAAATAAAAAGAATAATTTGTCTGCGACTGCAAAAGCTGGTTTCTATCTTTTCATGAAAAAACTCTTCTCGCTGTTGCAGGTAAGTAGAATAAATTTTTCTTCCTTTCGGATTTCTCGTTTGTCTTCACGGCAAATTACTATCGTGTTACAAAATAATCAAAATACAACGAGAACGCTCGATCGATTGCAGATGATACAATTGGTCGCGCTATTAATAACGGTCTGCACTATTGGGTTTTTTTTAATACTGACAAATGTAACGCAAACTTTACGCGTGACGACGAACATAGAGCCGGCCGCATCGCCGAAGTATATATCATCAAACTACACATCTACCGCGCACAATGTCGAGTCCGAAATCCCACAAGTTGCGATGTCGCGGAATCAAATAGAAGATGCTAGACGAGACTTGGAAAACAGAAAGCAACGAATAACTCGCATGTGCGAGACTATCGGCAAAAGAAAGCCGCACTTGGATGCCGCGCTGACGAATATGATCGTCGATACGTAAGACCGACTCTTTGTTTTTAAAGTTCTTATAAAAAAATTTAATTTTTAAAATTTAACAAAATATTAACGAAAAAAATTTAGATCTGTATTATAAAATTAAAGAGCACACAACGTGTCATGGTGTCCTATATACAAGGCGGCAAGTTCTATGTGGATGACTTACTTCGTTATGTTGAAAGGTGTGCTAACGGACACTACTAAGGATCTGATACGTCGCGATCTCATTCAGGTCAATAATATCGTAAGACAGAAGTTTCCGCGCGACGCGGATCTCAACAGAACATACAAGGTTAATAACAATAATAATAATAATAATAATAACAACAACAACAACAAAAACAACAGCAACAACAAAAACAACAGCAACAAAAACAACAGCAACAACAACAACAGCACAATAATAATGTGTTATGTATAATAAACATACAAGTGATAACAAACAAATTTGCATTCGATTTGCAGAAGATAAGACAAACAAGAAAGTTCCTGATTGTGCGACACCCGTTGGAACGTCTCTTGTCCGCATACAGAGATAAACTGGAGCACATGCAGGGACGCGAGTATTATTACAAACGTTTCGGCCGCCGTATTACACTCAGGTATCGCGAACTCGACAACGTTAATGTGACCGCGAAATTGGAGCCGACATTCGCGGAATTTCTGCGCTTCATTGTCAACGAGAAACATTTCGACGAACATTGGGCGCCGTATTATCTCACCTGCGAACCCTGCGCGATCCAATACGACTATGTCTTGAAGTTCGAGACTCTGGACAGAGATCAGAACTTTTTCATGCAGGACGCCGATCTAAGCCGATATCTGTACGAGAAAAACTATCCGCGAAACATCAATCCATACGGTGCGACTACCAGAGAAATACTCGCCGAATATATCAAGGAGATACCGCAATTGCTCCTTGACAAAATCTATAAGATCTACAAGAATGATTTTGAATTATTTGACTATTCATTGCCTTGATGTTATTTTGTATTGTAATAATAGGCAGCTGTGATAGTTACATGTAAATAAAAACTTTTGTCTTAAATGCAATTTACGTACAAAAATCTTCCAAAAAGTTCCAGACTAATGAAATTTGAAAACATGTATTTACGTTTCTTTCTTTTTCAGATTATGTAAATTTTTAGTCACATGAAAAAAATACATATAAATAAAAAAGCACTTACTTGTTGAAAGAGGAGCATGATGTAATATCGCAATAACATATAATTGCAGTATTAATTGTGGTGCAGCTCCCATAAATGACTCAAATAAATATAACATACGTATATCACTTTCTTGCTGATATACCCAATTTTTATCTTTGCTGAAGCTCGATTTACTTTTAACAGAATGTATTGCGATGTAAAACAAAGTCAAGTACCTGAAGAAGAATGTAAATCAATATTACAGACATTAATTTACAAAGATGTTTTTTTTTGCTGACAAATGGAACCAAGTGAATTGTGCGAATGCGTATTTAATACCTGTGCAAAAAGCCGAGAAGTAAAGAGTGCAGTAGCCAGTGAACAGTCCTCAAAGAACCTTCCTTGTAATGCCACCTCAAACTAAATACTTGAGTGACACAAGCGGGCAAGATGGTGAAACTTGTCGCAAAGCATCCCCATGCTAAGTGGCCTTGCAAAAAGTATTGCACACATACAATGCTATCTGTGTGCGCAAAAATTGTTTTACAAAAATGCTCAGGTGTGTGAAAAATACAAACTTTTTTATCAACAAGCAGCTATAAGATGCTACTTAGATAAGTTATAGAATGACTTACTTTCAAGCACTTTATAAATGCTTTCCAATTATAACGACGAGTCTACATAGGAGTTATTCTGTTCTTGTTCAATATTTAGTGAGAAACAAAGATAGAATGATCTTTATGCTGATTAGTGTCGCTACTTGGAAATTACCAAAGGTAACTTATAAGGTGTTTGAAAGCAAGCGTAGATTTTGTATAACAATTTTATATTTATTTAATATTTTATTTCTAACTGATCAATAAACATAAAACTGTCAACACTGTTTATAAGTTTTACTAATAACATCGATATAAAACAGTACTTTAAACTGTATACAGGGTGTCTCGCAATTAGCAAATTTATATAAATTTTAATAAACGCATTAGCAACACGTTTTTGTGCAACCGTGTTTGTGATCTTTTAGCGACTTTGACACAAAAGTTTCCAACAGTTTAAAAATATCACAAATTGATGTACAATGTTTTGTTAAGTTTGGCCGAAGTTCAATTGTCGATCAATTTGTTTTTAGTGAAAATATTAAACACTTTAATTCTCAAAAACAACTGTTCTATAAATTTGTAAATATATATTTTCACTGTAAAAAAATTAATTTATAAATTAGTATTGTATAAGAAATTGATCACAACAAATACGATTCCATTTACGCGATCAAATAGTCTGAAGTTTGCTTTTTGAGAGTTTTGAAATTATCGGTAGTCGAACGATCGTGTCGACAGAACTTAACTGTCATTGAAAGGTACGGAGTCACGAGATGTAAGACACCCCATAAATGCGTATATATACAAACGTGAATTAATGTGTAAGGGCAACTCTTTGTTCACCTGTTGTCACGTCCGCGAAAAAGAAACTGAGTGAGAACGCATAGTACAGCAAATCGACAGCGCGGAATCGATAACGCTCGTCTTGCTGGCGCGGCAGCGCTGCCGCTCTCGGCGTGTCCGTCTTTTCCGCGGCATTTTTACCGCGCAAAATATCCACGCATTTTGCCCCGTTTGACTCTGCTGCCGCCATCTTCCCGCATTGTCAACCGGCGCGATTCAACGACGCTGCTCTCCTCCGCTCGACGTCCGGGAATGCGATCAAGGGTAGTCAGGGTTAGAAAACTCTTATGGAAGAATTGTGACCATAGACTTATCAAGAGGCTCGGTAGCAGTGTTGCAAACTCTGGCCGGCTAGCACCGAGAGCACCGAGGTGTTGGGAGTAGTGTTGCCAGAACAAAAAAAAATTTTGTACCAACTAACTGTTAAAAATGTACCAGATTGAGAGAAAATGTACCAAACGTTTAGGACACGTTCTGTTTTATGCATATGCGCGCATGATCTACAGTATACGTAACGTGTACTATAGATAAATGCGCGAAATATGCAAGAAACGGAACGTATCCCTGCTTTGCTTTTCCTATGCGCAGATAGAGAATATTCTTTCATTGAACAGAGTGTAGACACAAATACATATATAACAGAAAACGTCTCGTGAATTTAGAAAATATGTATTTTTAATGTACAGTGCGGAGCACCATATCGTGCGCCGTGAGGAGAAGTAGTTCTCCTCCGGCCGCCTCCTACTATCACGTGCCAGCGGCCCGAGATTTAATCCATATATCGGCACGGTTACCGATGATACATACCGACGCGGTTACCACTAATACCGACAGGCATATGTTATCATAAAATTATCGTGAACATTGAAAAGAGTAACTCTGCATTAAAAGTGACTTCAATAATTTAAATCAAATATTTAGTTATTTAATTATTACGTGATATAAGAATATTTTACTTTCTTACACTTACTTACGGTAAGTGTAAGAAAGTAAAATATATTTAAGTAAGAGAGTAAANGTAAATTTGTTCGTGAAAAAATAGTCGCAAAAGCGTCGATTGACTCGCTGCGAAGTTCAAACATCGAAAAAGAGCGACGACACGAATTCACGGATTTCTCTACACGCGAGATGCGATGGTTTTTGACTAAAAAATACTTCAAACTGTTAAAACCGCGTTACTTTTTGTGTGAATCACATTTTGAAACTTTATCATTAATACAGAATAAACAATACAAATATTAATTNTAATTTGAGTGGCCACTTGGGACATGTAAAACTGATTAAAGTAACTCATTTGTCATGTGTTATTGACAAACTAGTAATGTTTTAAATGACACTTTACATTTCTATTTGTTATTTTGACTTTAAGAATGTAACGTAAAACTAAGATATCATATAAAATAAGTAAAACCTACATTGAGAAGTAGTTACAATATTTTGTACGAAATGTACTTCAAAAAGAACAAGTACATTTCTTACGAGTTACTGTATCTATTTCACAAACTTTCTGTGAAAAATCACTATTTCACAAAATATAAATATGTTGTCATCATGTAATAACGACAATGTAATAATTTCCTAACAATTATATACAATTTCATAAAAGCTATGTAACTGTTTTATTGCTGTTATATTGCAATAATTATATATTGATAAATAATATTACATAACAACAATGTTGAATTCAGATAACATTTGTTATGTAACATATTTATATCAATTATATTGCTGGTACAATGTCATTGCCAGGTAATAACAAAGCAATATAATAGATATGTAACACATATATAGTACAATTATAAAACATATTCATATAACATCGATGTTAATAATATAACAGTTGTTATGTTACATTATTATACGCGTTACTTCTATGTTATATAGCAGTTATATTCTGTGTTTGCTAATGTTAAGCACAATTCTTGTTAAAGAAGTCGGAAGAATAAAAGAGAACTTAAATCTTGAAAAAAAGCTTTTGATGATTTAAGTCACGACCCGAGAAAAAATGGATTAAATCTAAGTAGATCAAACTTAAATCTAACGAGATAAAAAAATGGAAAAATAGTTTTAATTAAATCTAAATTAGATCTAAATACATACAAAATAAATTTAAATAGATATAAGTAGATCTATGTGTAAATTTACACTGTATTTATCATTAGATCTTCTTTAGATCTATTCAGCTCTATTATCTTAGATCTATTCAGATCTGCTTAGTTTTGCTTAGATCTGCTTAGATCTGCTTAGATCTAATATAATAAATCTGAGTAGATCTACTGATAAGTGAAGTGTAAATTTACATAGATGTAGTTATATCTGTCTAGATTTACTGTATATCTATTTAGATCTAAATTGGATCTAATTAGATCTATTTTTCTACTTGTTTTATCTCGTTAGATTTAAATTAGATCTACTTAGATTTAATCCATTTTTTCTTGGGATGTCAAATATTTTGTATATTCAGGAAGGAATCGTTTACGCGGTGAAGTTTTCACGGAGAACGGGAAAAGATCTAATTGACGCAGCTAAGAAAGGACACAATATCATTCCTACAGTTGAAGACGCGCGAAATCTTTTCAAGTATTGTATGCTCGTATGGTAGACACCATCTTCGCGGACGTTGCACAGCTNGATCAGGCTCATATTGTTGTATTCACTGCGCACTATTATTCTCAAAAACAGCAAACATTTTCTTACATCCATCAAGGTAAGACATGCGCAGTTGGTTTGCTTATATTTGTTGATTTGTCATGCTACATGTGAAAATTTACGAGAATTGTTAATCGATTTCAGGCAAGTTGCGTAGATTCAACGGCAAAATTGGAAGCGATATTGTCGGAAAGAAAAAAAAGCTATTAGAAGCACAAAAAAGCAAATTCTACAAGATGCTTCGCTGGAACAAAGTTGCTTTGCTGATCAGCAGCTACGCTAGCAGGTAAGTGGCCATCACTCGGGACCGAGTCAAACATTTCGGTTTGCGATTTCGATGAAATGGTAGACCTAATGTTGTGACTCAAATGCCTTGTGGGAGGGGAATTAATTCGGGAATACACGGGAAGTAATTATCGGAGGCCCGATTATGTTCGTCGATCAACCAAATAAACTTGGTTGAAAGGGACCGGCCCGGAAAAAATCCTTACCACACTCCAGGGTGGTGAGCGGATTCGAACTCGGGACCTCCAGATTCGCAGTGCCTGCACTCAGGCCGCGAGACCATTGGGCCGGTCCCGAGAAATCACGCTATTTCAGGCATTAAAAACGAAAGCAATAATGCTTAAGAGAGTACTGGATACTGACTATAGAAACCTGTAATTCGACGTTTTAATAGTTATATAATATACTGCATCAAATCAAAAATGCTTCTACATAAATAAATAAAGTATGTTAAGAGTTTGCTGTTGTTCTTTGGAATGTCAAAATTCAGCATAAAGTTTTTCTTATACACTATTCTTTTATAACCGCACTATATATTCATGTATATAAAATTATTTCNAAGCTTATGTACAGTGCGGAGCACCATATCGTGCGCCGTGAGGAGAAGTAGTTCTCCTCCGACTGCCTCCTACTAGCACGCGCCAGCGGCCCGAGATTTAATCCATATATCGGCACGGTTACCGATGATACATACCGACGCGGTTACCACTAATACCGACAGGCATATGTTATCATAAAATTATCGTGAACATTGAAAAGAGTAACTCTGCATTAAAAGTGACTTCAATAATTTATATCAAATATTTAGTTATTTAATTATTACCGTGATATAAGAAAGTAAAATATATTTAAGTAAGAGAGTAAAAAACCATGACAATANATAAATGTCATAGTGATTATTAAAATATTTTTAAACATTATTTAAATATTAAGAATAAAAAATGAAACACTATACTAGATTTGTATAAGTAGCGTTAAATTTTCTTTACAACATCAAAAATAAAAATTAGTAAGGCAATATTATAATAGTTATGTTTATATATACATATATACATATATAGTTGTATATGTATTTAAAAATTTAACAAAATAATGATACTAACAAATACTGTGTGTGTGTGTGTGAAAAGATAAGAAGAATGACACAAACAATTATTTTATATAATTTTGAAGCAGTTACGCTAGATTTTATTTTATAGGATTGCGCTCACAAAAATGTTTTTCTGTCAAAGATATATTTATGGTTCTGACAAGAAGTTTTTTACTCTCTTACTTAAATATATTTTACTTTCTTACACTTACCGTAAGTAAGTGTAAGAAAGTAAAATATTTTTATATCACGTAATAATTAAATAACTAAATATTTGATATAAATTATTGAAGTCACTTTTAATGCAGAGTTACTCTTTTCAATGTTCATGATAATTTTATGATAACATATGCCTGTCGGTATTAGTGGTAACCGTGTCGGTATGTATCATCGGTAACCGTGCCGATATATGGATTAAATCTCGGGACGCTGGCACGTGATAGTAGGAGGCGGCCGGAGGAGAACTACTTCTCCTCACGGCGCACGATATGGTGCTCCGCACTGTACGTATTTACACTGAACTACAGCAATAAGTACGACAAAAAAGAATCCAAAAAGATATTCAGATTATGATTGGAATGTGTAGTTGACGAGAAAAAACGATTCTCGTGATGACAGCATAAATTATCACATACTATCTTTGTAAATAAAAAAAAAGCATTATATACCCTTTTTCAAGAACACCATGTAGTTTTTTATATTTACTTGCTTCATTAGAAGCATTTTTTATATGATGCAGTATACAAAATTAGAAATTAGTAAAATTTACGTTTCTAAAACGTTGATTTACAGATCTCTATAGTCGGTATCCGGTACCCTCTTAAGAGGGTACTGGATACCGACTATAGAGACCTGTAAATCGATGTTTTAATAGTTCGTTTTGTGCCGTATTTACTGCATCAAATCCAAACTGCTTCTACAGAAATAAGTAACTTGTGCTAAGAGTTTGCTGTTGTTCTTTAAAATGTAAAAATTCAGCATAAATATTTTCTTATATAGTTTCCTTCTATAACCTTATCATATCATCATGTATATAAAATTATTTCTAAGCTTATGTACGTATTTACACTGAACTACAGCAATACGTACGACACAAAACAATCTAATGAAACACTCAGAATATGATTTGGTTGTCTAATTGATGCACAAAAAGTAATATTGTGATGATGTGTATTTGCTACCATATACTATCATTATGAATGAAAAACAAGTTCAAAAAAGCATTATATGCCCATTTTCAAAAGCTTTATATAGTTTTGTATATTTATTTGCTTCTGTAGAAGCGCTTTTAATGTTGTGCAGTAAATAAAATTAAAAAATAAAGAAATTCAGGTTATAAAAACGTCGGTTTACAGCTCTCTATAGTCGGTATCCAGTACCGCCTTAACCGCTGGCTGCTAGTCAACCAGCCGTGGCTAGTCGCGTATCTTCGCAATGAGAGGCACGAGGCCCGAGAAAGGGAGACGTACGAAGTCCAAATATGGGCATAGATGGTCGAGCGTATATTACATATATGTCATATATGTAATACTCCTATATTGCTAGTACGGTGCCGACCTGAAGCTCACCGTTACGGTGCAGACAATATAGTAGCCTCTCTCTTCAGCTGCTTTGTGCGCATGCGGTGAACATTCAAGTACGCTTGCGCATTTCTCTTTCTCGCGTTCTTTCTCTCACTTTCCAATGCTTTGTCTCGCTCGCACTCACTTGGTAGATGCGCCTGCGCATAATGACGCTCGACCATCTATGCCCATATTTGGACTTCGTGCGTCTCCCTTTCTCGAGCCTCGTGCCTCTCATTGCGAAGATACGCGACTAGCAATATAGGAGTATTACATATATGCTCAAAACATAAAACTATTGGCCATTTGCTACCCTCCGATCCCCGCGCCTACTCCGNGAATTTTTGACGCCGTGTGGACATCGCCCTAAGTGTCCACAAATGATGCACATTTATATGCTTGACGATCAGCAGATGGCGGCGCAACTAACGACAGTGGAATGAACATCACAGCTGATCACAGCACTTGTGCAGTTAGTGACGTTAGAACTTCGTGAATACAGAGTAAGGTTACATAATTATTTAATAGTATTTAATGCTTAATATAACTTTTTTTATATCTTTCTTGTTTAAACTGCACATTGAATTTAATTTAAAACAAAAACCTTGTTCGAGATTCATAGAACACTTGTACCGTTACGTAACTACTGTCACATTCTGTCTGTGAGGTTATGTTTTGTTAGACGTTTCCTCTGTTGTTTTACTTAAAATCTGTTATTGCATATATTACGAGCACGTTGTCACGATTTAAGGCGTTATGTTAACTGCAACAACCTTTTCAGGCTGCGGTCACTATGGGAAAGCAATTCGGGAACCTCGCCAAAATCAATGGCATTGTCTACTTCCGACTTAGTCCATACGAACAGAAAGCCTTTAAGGGAATGATTTCTGAGGGTGTACCGAATCTGATTCGCCGTATCAATGATCGTGTATTTCGAATTGCACCTTGTAAGTATTTAGTGATTGCTATTTACTAGTATCTAATTTTATCACATTTTTTAAGTTACCTTTCATTGTAGAGAAAGTATGTTTTGGACTCGATCCTATTTTGACATTTTAACTACTTATGCCCGTTTCTACCATCTTTGATTAACTTGATCGATTGCTAGTCAACCGCAATTGGTCATTTCAGTGAATCAATCAATACGATTGGTCAACTCTACCAGAATAATTAATTGATTAAGTTAATCGGTGATGGTGGAAACAGACAGTTTGGTTTGTATATTAAATAGGTTTATAAGAAAACTTTAGAAAGCCATTATGTGAGCAAAAACATAGATTTTTGATATGTATAACATTTATTAAATGATATGTGAATGTGTAAAATATATATATAGATATATTGAATAATGTGAATATAAAATATCATCTTCAATGAATAGCAAAAACTGTGCATGTTCTGATGCGTTGTTAAGTTTTAGTTTGTTTTGGTCAAAGTTTTTAGTTGTCATTTTTACAGACTCTCAAGGATTTTATATTATGATTCTGTTGCAGTCTTCATGTGTACCTATTTGATTATAAGTTGGGCCAAGGAAAAGAATAAGTCTCTTTCTCGCAAGAATCCCAAAGACTACGAGAATGATGTGTAAAATATAAGAATAAATCCTTAGCTAATTTATAGCTTTATCATAAAAAATAAAACAGTTAAATTAATATTTTATCTCCAACATTGTGAAAAATAATGTTGTGAGTTAATAAACTATATACAAACTGGAACTGTATTGAATTTTCATATAAATTCATTGGTTTGAAATTTGTTTTTTCTTCTGTATTACGTGTAAATATTCAATAAAATTAATGTTGTTAAGTTATTAAAATAACCTGTATATAATTCATAGTTTATATTAATTTAACCATTTCTCTCTATTAAACATTGTTAAATTAGTATGTATTTAGATAAATTAGAACATTGTTAAAATAGTATGTATTTATTTTTTTTTTTTTTTTTTAAATTAACAATCTTGTGTTGTAATTTTATTAGATCGAGATTTATATCGGTTTTTTTATTTTTCTCAGATAACGTCGTGCATCATCATCCCATTGCTCATGCATACATATATACATATATGTTACATATGTATAAAACTTATGTATTTATTATTTGACGATAATTCCGCAACACCTTCATTCTGTCCTTCCTGAAAATAGAAAGAAACTTGTGAAAAAAATCATGAATTGGAAAAAAAAATTCACCGCATGAAGGATTTTACGGATTTACATTCAATCCTGAAGCATCGCATCGAAGATCGCCGATTCCAGCTAGACCGGCCGCCATGTTGGTCCCGCGACAGTCAGCCAATCGCTCGTCGCGTTACCTGTAGCGCACCTGGGGCAGGTAGTAACGGTGCGACGGCGATCGGCGGATTAGTCGCCGAAGTATTTGCGGCCGAGCATGTTCGGAACGTGAGAGCTCTGTGTCGCTGTGTCTCTCAGTTACCTCGAGACCGAGCGAGAGCCATTCCCTCCCTGCCTTTCCTGTCTCTGTCTATCTGTGTTGTGTGCGTGTGCGACGCGTAGTGAAAAATTTGTATATAAAATAGGTAAGCAACACTGTTTGTCTATCTATCTTTCTTTCTTTACGCACTTCTTGCGTACTACGGTAAAAAAAATAGTCGTCGTCGATTCCTCTCGCGATCGGCGATCGATACGACAGAAATCGAACTGCGATTTCTCCGCGTCGACGTCTCCGGATATACGTCAAGATATAAATGTAAAAATATCTCATCTCTCACGGGGAATTCGGGAGGGGGAAGGATTACGAGCGTAAAAAATTGCCATCGTCGTAAAATGCTGCACACCGTTGCGCGCACCTGTTGCCGTGCATGGCCGCGTTGCGTGCCTGGGTCTGCGACGACGAGAGGACGCAGATAAAAATCACTCTCTGACGAAAGGTAGGCACGAGCGCGCGCGCGCGCGCGAGCGTACATATACGTGCCGATCGCGAGGATTGTTGCCGTCGAGATCGACTTCGAGGAAGCGTCGTTCGCGCTCGCGCTGAATCTCGCATTTCTCTCCCGAAGCTCTCCGGAATCACGTCATCGACGTGAAATTCCTGGTAAACAAGCAGTCACGACGAGACGCAGGTGATGTGTAAACAAAACCGAGGAGGACACGAGACGAAACTAACACTCGATATACGCTGGCGTTGCGTTTTAACTCCAGCGAGACATCGCGCCATCGACGTGTAACTTGTTACGAAAATAACGCAACGTGAGTTGTACGTGTGTATGTACAAAAAACAGATAGAACTTCGGATACGCGGAATTGAAACTTCTCGATCTGTGATTTTTAATCAGTAGAGCTTGAAAGTTTGCAGTAGATTCCGCCTCAAAATACGAAACGCTCGCGAATAAGCTTTATTTTCACATATTATATCTTTATCGCGTTTCTACATGGCGCATTTCTACTTGCGATTTTGTTTTTTTGTTTTTTTTTTTTCATTTATCCTGTGACTGCTGTCTATATAAAATATTCAATCCGGCGCAAAAGCCGCACGAACAATCGCGCCGATGCGTTTCCGGTGACATCAGAAACGGGCCTCAAGGTTGTCGAGCACGACGCGTAATTAACTAATTAATCAACTATCAAAGCGCTATTTATAAGATCGAGGGAAATCTCTTAATTGAACGATGTAGCATCTTAATTGCCGGTTAATTCGTTGTATCTGGATCACGAAGTCCGATTTCTCCACGAGTCTCCATCGCGTTATCTCCCGAAATATCGAAACAAATAAACGTGCGTTTTTTTCGCACCAACTTGTTGCCGCGGTTCTAGTTTTTATTCAGGACAAAAACAGCTTGATGTTGAAATCGACAATTTAAAAAAATCTTCAAATCTTGATTGTTCTTGGGCGCGTTAAGAAAATTTCAAACGAATAAAACAACAAACGATTGAAATTCGTTTGGCTTTGTCAAATATTTTTCACACCGTTACTTAGATAAGAAAATACTTTCCAACGATGACGTGTCGAGGGTCAGCTATAGAGATCGTTCCTTCGTACGTGACACGAATAACACAAAAGCAACAATAATGTACAATGATGTCTCCTTGCATGCGCGCGCGCGCGCGCGCTCGCGACATCAACGATTACACTTAGCCATTGTGCCGATGTGCTAATTCTTGCTATCAAGCTATCAGTATCGTAATCTGATGATTCACCGATTGCCGACCTTTAATCATCCTCCTCTCAGTCTATCTTACGATTGTAACATGCGCCATTTCCATTCCCTTATCCGCGAATTATAAGCTTACAATCGGATTTTCATATCACAGTTTTATACAACTTTACATATACTTATTGTTATCTGTAAATAACAGTGTGAAGAAATACAATCGCGCCAACTACGTACAGTTTTATTGTTAAACTGATCGAAGCCAAATTGGTCAAAATGAATTTTCTCAACGAAATTGTAAAGAAAAAAAACTTCCATGTTTTTGCATTTGTTTTTTTTTTTTTTTTTTTTTTTTAAATTAATTGCAATAATCTTAATTTTGAACATTCGACATTTCTATTGGAGCACGTGTGTTCGGCACTTTTTTTGTCGTCTTCTTCCAAAAATTTCTAGATTTTTCTGTTTTTTTTTTCGAACACAAAGTATCATCCGAGTCACGTACAAAAAAGTCGCAAATCTATGGAAGTCTCGACACTTTTGTGTCCAGAGGATTTGCGATAACGGGCGTCGTTCCATTCAACAGGTAGAAGAAGAAAAGCAGTAAAAACATCTCTCCGGAGACATCTTCCCGTCTCTCTTTCTCTTCGTTCCCCCGCTCGTGACATTTGCGAGTTGCATTCCTGCATCGCGCCGGGCGCAGAACGACGACTTGCCGCGTCATTAATCGATGCATAATCGGCGACGAATTTCGCGTCGCCGGCGTCAAATTTTTCTCGCGAAACTCTTATCGCCGAGAAATTTATATAACGTACGTCATATCGCGCGAGTTTCGGCGCGTGATGCGCGCACGTGTTTACATTCGTCTGGACACGCGCATAGTCGCTGCCGTAATTGTCAGGCAAAAACCTCGTTTCGCGAACATCCGACGAGACTACGTACCTATATCTCTTCTTTGCGTCATGTCGGTAAAAAAAAAAAAAAAAAATCGACAGCACCTGGTAGACACGCAACAATCTGTTCGAACTGAGCGATGGCCGATCGTGTCTCTCGTCTTTCGCGTCGTCCCACCGAACGACACCTGCAAATCGCGCCTACGAAAATGCCTACGTGATCTCCCACGTGAGGCTGACACAGTTTTGTAACACATAAATCGCGCGGAACGGTTGTTATTACTGGCGTATCGAATTTCACGACTTCGGTTGCGGTCGAGGCAAGAGTTACCGCGACGTTACGAGAGTTTTCTTCCGGATTATCTCAAATCTTTTTTCTCTAAAAAAAAAAAAAAAAAACAACGCACGTGTAATCTTACGGTTTTTTAAGAACAAAAGTTTTTTAGGAAGATTTTTAAAAGAATCAACTGATGATCTTGATAAACATTATTAACAAATTTACACATTTAAGCTCGTATACAGAGTATCAAATCGACAAAGAGTGTTTTTTTTTTTTATCAATGTGAATTGTGTACCGGATGTACGTGCGCGAGTGTACTTATTTAAACGTGTAAATTGTATGTAATAATTCGAACTGAAGTATCAAGTTTGTTTTTCACACAATCGCGAATGTGGGAAAGAGACGATGTAGATGTAAGTTTTGAACGATATTCAATTTTTATTCCACTGAAAAAAATTGTTATTTGTTTAACAACTTTACTTCGACTTTTTGATGAAATGTGTAATTCGTGTCGTTGCGCATTTTGTTCAAAAAAGAAAGTTGTGATTTGAACGGTTTGGAATATCTGTTCGCGTATTGCAAAAAAATATTTTCGTATGAAATGTAATATCTTTGTATTATAGTATCGAATCATTAAGTATGAAATTTGACACATATATATACGTTTCATACTTAATGATCCGATAGAAAACTAGAATGTAACTCGGATATTTACGTCGTTCGAGTGGCCTTATTTTTAATTAAACGTGTTTCAGAATGTAACGCAGAATGGTCTGGTTGCGGTCTTCATTTCGTGCGCATTTGTCTTTAATAAACGTCCTGGTTTCTCACAATATAAGCGCGTACATATGGAAAACGCGCGCGGTCTGTGTATGTGTGTGCCTTCGCGTAGAGCAGCAGTTTGTTGACCTCCTAATAACGTCTGCGTGCGATTCCGTGACACACATCGCGAATATTTATCGGTTTCTTCTTCGTATGTCCGTCGGTGTAATTTGTCATAATTAACATTGTTCGTTTCGCGAACATGTTGCGAAGAATTTTGTAATAAATAATCCATCTCAATTTTCCGCTTCCGAACGCATGTTATAAACTCTGCGATTTCGCATTTACCACAAGTACAGATTTCTCAACGGGTTTTCACGGATTTATTTAACTGGTGATATATAACACACATGTTTTTCTTGCTGCGCGCAAGCAGCGCGATAAAACATGTTTTTTCATCGAAAAATATTGATAATCAATCGATATCGATATTGTTTTATTTCCACGTATTGTGCGCGTATCGAAATATAGAGAGCGTATATATTATATATATATATAGACACACACAACAAGTCTCTTTATTATCTCTTGAATTATATCTTTTCTTCTTCAATTTTTCCTCGACACTTGAGCCGCGAATTGTATACGCATTTTCATCGCGGTATCATCAACGGCATTTCTCGCGAGATTGTTCGCAAAAACGCAGAGTTTTTTACCTGACGTTTACGCGCCGCAACGGAGAGAGCTGGACGCACTTGTTCGCCATTGTGAAAACCAACCTTAAATAATGCGTTTTTGTAATCCCTCGCACGCTTCTTTCTTCGCCATCTCTCTCTTCCCGTTTGCGGATATGTATGTACCTCGTCCGTCGCTATCTAGAAAACGTCATTATACGCACTCGGCATACGGGTGTCGCATTCCGCGCGCGCGCGCATTTGTGCGCGAGAGAGATTGTTTACGCTCGCGCAAGCGAGTTCTCCTGACGTTGACACACGATGACCCTTCTGCGCGGCGGTTGAATATACATATATACGCGCGCGCTGTCCTTTAAATATGCGTGCGTCCGCATCCTGACGACGCGAGAAGGACAGGTTTTCTTATTGTCCACGCGAATTCCTACAGAGAGAGTCCCTGAGAGACGCGCGCGAATCGCGTAGTTCTCTCTGATTAAAAAAGCCATCATTAAATCAAATCGAAGCTACTTACGTACTTTTTGTATTTTTTTTTTTTTTTTTTTTCTACAGCACGCTCTTTTTCTATTTTCATATTATCGACAAATTAACGTCACGCGTTTATCGCGCGCATTATTGGATATTTAACCCGCGTAATTGCCAAGAAGGCCGCGTACGAAATGGATTAATCGCGCCAGGTTCATTAAACTCCTCGCGCGATTTTATTCAATTAAGCGCGAATGGAAACACACACGGCGAGGTGTACGATTAAATACAGCGTTTTCTCCGATCCCCGGACATAATGGGTTTGATGGGATTAAACGTACCGTGCGCGCCGCACAAATTGGATTCGTTCGTCGAACAGATGATCGATCCCCGCGTGCGCGCGCGCGCGCGCGCGGAATTAATCCCTAATGATTAATCAGGCAAGCGAGCGGCCGAGCGAAAAGTTCATTCGCGCCGCCGCGTCGCGCTTTCGGTCCATTCACTGCGAAACTTGCTCGCTCCGCGACTCGAAACGAAGCAAACGAACGTCAGAATCGCCGCAATGTAGTAGAAGGTATGCGAGGTGCATTGGCAACTTTCTTTCCACTTTTTCAAGCGCTCGTGTATATACCAGGGCCTCGTGTCCGGGCGATGTATTTACTTTCAACGTGTCTCGCCGGCTCTTCGAGCGGCCGGCGCGGCCGATCTTACACGGACGTATGAGAGTGGAACGGGCTTAAGTTTCATTTAGTTCCGTGTGAAAAGATCCTTCACACAAGGTTATATAGCTCCGTGGACTTCGTTACAATTTATAGCTTATTATTGTACATATATCGATTATATATCGAAGCGCGTGTTTCGGATGAGGACGATTATCAAACGCGTATCTGGACGAGAATGTAAATACGATCGGTGACTCGTTTAAAATCGATTGCGGAATATCGGTGCGGCGTCAAATCGATCAATTCTCGCAATTGCTCGATACGTACGTGCGAATTACATATTGAGAATTTTCAACGCTTTCCGCGAAATCGCGCGCGCATCCCACACGCATCCCGCATAAAGTTATAATCGTCTATCTGAAAGCGTCATTAAGTAACAATTACAACATCTTTCATGATGTAACGCGTCGCGTGCAATCACTTTTGTATATTTGCACATAAAAAGAAATAATATTTATAGCAACTGCGTACAATAACTGTACAATAATTAATGGATCTGTTGTGGGCGAAAACCGGAAAAATTTACGAGCATTTTTTGTAAATGCAAAAGTTTGGTAACAATTTGCCAAAAAAAAAAAAAAAAAACGATCGCGATAAATATTCATCGCCGGTACATCAGTACACCGTCCTGCGGAATGTTGCGGCAACACGCCGCGAGATAATATTCGTCGCGTGAACAGTTACAGCTGCACATAGGCAAGAACCGTCCGTGTCTACTTATGTATTACTCGCGATATGCTCTTTCCACAGTTCCTGCGATTTGCATACACGCCTACCGCGACCGGCCTAACACCGCCGGCGTCGATTCTGTCCCACGTAATGTGTACTAGAAAATTACCGAGGCAATCGTATTACTCTCTCGGTCGGAGCACGCGAATAATTTTCAGCTAAATAAATGCGGGAGAAAGGTTCGAAAGTGGATATATCGCTTTGGTAACTTTGAGCAATTCAATGATTTTCCGGGTTGTTCATGCGGGAAAAGTGGACTTCCCGAACTTAATGATCTGTTTCCAGATAGACACGCGCGAATTATTTCTGTGTAAATATTTATTAGCTTAGATTTTATTAGCAATGTTTAAATTTTATTACATTCTCTCTCTCTCTCTCTCTTGAGTGATCGAGCGAGTGTAAAATATAATGGAAAACTTCTTTCTCGGTATAATACCGAGAGGTATCGCTTGTATAAAATTGTACTTTATACGCGTGACATGTGAAAACCTGAATCTCTAATAAAAATTACTTAGATTCGAATCTTCTCTCGGGAGACAAATTGGATTTCCTTTCGAGTAACAGAAGAGACGAGACATTCTCCCGGATTACGTTTTCTCGGACGCGCGATGCAACACGCGCGCATGCACGTGCATCCAGACATAATTGCGGCGGCTCGTGTTGCATTCTCGTAGTCGATTCTTTAAGGTGCGCCATGACTCTCCGATAAACCTCAATTCCGCATAAATGACACACGCGCATGTGTACGATACACGCGACCGACGCGAGGTTTAATCGAGTGGAAATTATTAAATAAGTAAATTATATTAATAGAAACAATAAAATCAAAAAAAAAAATATATATATATTTATATTTATAGAAGCTTTATATAACTAAATTTATTTTAATTTGAAAATTGTAATATATGTCCTTTATTTACGATATAAATAATAATTCGAGATCGATAAATTTAAATTAGTTTCTTTTAGTCTCTCTTCTCAGGTACAGTTACTCGCGTTATCGCGATATTCCGTTAAAGACGTTGAAGAATGAGACGATAAGATAGATAGATAGATAGATAGAGAGAGCACGCTGTGCAGAAACGCATTTCTCCGAATTAATCTCGTCGTCGTGATCTGATTCACAGGCGACGACCTTTGACGTGTCCCGTTCCTTCTCTCGATCGATCTTTTCGTATCCGGGAGCGCTCGGTGTCGCGGAAAATGCGAAATTTATGCCTTCGTTAACGGAAACGTTCGTGTACGCGGCGGGATATATAGTGCATCGTAAAATGTGCATCTTCTCGATTTATCATAGCGTTCGCGCGCGCGCGCGAGCAACAAAATACTTGCTCGCATTCCCTTCCGTCGCCGATGCGTGGAACATCTCGAGCATGTCGAAGGTTGTTAACCTTTTGGCACACGAGGAAAAATTATGGTTTCGAGTTTTCCAGTCTTCTTTCCCGGCACGCGAGAAGAAGAAAAATTTACACGCGCTGCGAAAGTACAAGTTTCAGCAAAAAAAGTCTACATAAATGTAAGAAATAATGTTCTCTCGCGCGAAGTTGAAGAACCTGTCCTGTTTGCGAATTAAATCGTTTGAAGTTTCTTTTAAATAGAAAAAAAAGTATTAGATTTAATCGGAAAATTTCTTGAAACAACTCAAGTGCAACATTTCAAAACTAATGAGTTAAAAACTAACTAAATAAAATAAGTGTTTTTTCCGTAATAATTTTTTAAATTGTACAGAGGAATAAAGAAGATGGTTTCTACATATATGTGACAAACCGTGCAATTTGTATTTAAAAAACTTGTAAAAAACTATAACGACTAAAAAATAATAAATGCCTTTTTGCAGTAATTTTTTAAATCTCACAGAGAAGGAAGGAGGATTGCTTCTATTATACGCGAAATGTCAAACAAACCAAGCGATGTGTGTATAATTATTCAATATAAAAACAATATCTTCTCTTAAGATTGTCGAACTCTAAATTTAATTTGTTTCATAATTTCTACGGTAAAAACTATTTTGCGCATGTATCCAGCGCTCGGCTCTTGTTGACATTATTTCTTTCCTTATATAAATATATGTAATTAAAAAACTAATGTACATATAGTTAAAAAACTAATGAGAAATTTCAAAGACAGAAATACCACAAAAGGACAACGAAGTTTAAATAACTTCTCGAACCGTTTTGCTTGCCTTGCGACATAATTAGACGAGGAAAGGGTTAACGGGTCCAAGGCTATGAGCGATTGGTGGGTGTCAAGTGCATCGAAGGTCGCGAATACACCACGCACTCGGCGTGGAATAGAATTTTTTCATCGCGTCGAGTGTGTCAGCATCCATAAGTAATTACGCTTGTGACTTGTCGCGGCATTTGCGCACACATCTATACATACGTATGTACATACATACGTACGCGCGGTCACTCCTCGTTTCCTCCGCGCCTTTTCACGCACTCGTGGCGCCCGCAAGCGCGTCTCTCGTACGGCGTTAAAATATCGAATTCCCAGACGGAGAACCTGGAGACAGCGTCTTTTTTTTTTTTTTTGTTGCGCTCTTAACCCGACGTTTTGATACGAAAATTTGCATAATCCAGTCTTTACGAAGCCAGCGATACCTCGTATGAGCTTCCATCGGTCTTTTACGTTCGTACCTCGAGATTACGACATTTGCATACACCGCGATTTCATGATCGTCGTCTCCTCGCGGTGTGATAGGAGAAAGAGAATTATCAAATTTAATTCTCGCCGGCAAAACGCATTTGCTGTGTACTCGCGCCACGTGATATATTTTACTACTGTAATATATCACGGGACGTGTATATACGAAGAGAAAACAACAACTTTCCCACTTTTTCTGTCTGTATCTCCTCTTTCTAACCAGTCAAGTATGTTTGAAAAATTCCAACTACGTATTAACGCGTTTGCTTTTTTCTTCGGTCGTAAAAAAATTTCATTCATAAAAATACAATACGTATATATTTTTTCTTATCTGTTGCGCGAAACACAAGTTATTTACGATGTGCAGAGTTATATTTCTCTTGGGTATTCGTATTTTCACTTGGTCGGGTTAAAAAAAGAAAATATTCATTTTTATCTGAGATCTCGGATTGGTGTGGAAAAATCCGGAATTCAGAGCGTCGATGAGGAATTCCCGGCACGCAAGATCGAAACGCATTGGTAACTTCGATCTCTCGAAGGAGAGGCATACACACCGAAGCCCACTCACCTTCCTTCCTTTCCCTTCCCTTTTTGCCGTGACTGCGTTAGGTCGCTGTCGAGATCCTTAGGCTAGCGTTAGAGAACCGCGTAGCGCGCCGCGCCGTGCCGCGCCGCTGCGAACAGGAATTCTTTCACGTCGTGAGTCGTATAGAGCTACCTACGGTGCGTGAGAACACGCCGGGGTGAAATGGTTACATTTAATATCTCGTCCGCAAAATCCGCAATTTTATTGTGCGTTTACTCGGCGTCGCAATTCGCGCGTTTCGCGAGATTATAACGCCGTTACACAATTACAATCCTCAGGCAAAACCGGAAAGAAATTAAAATTACAATTTTAATAAAGTTAAAAAAAAAAAAAAAAAAAAAAAACAATTAAATTCCAATTTTGATATCTGTAATTTTTTTAAAGATTAAAATATCATTACAGATGAATTGTTTATTTAACGGCATGTTAATTTATATATGTCACTTTTCTTACATTTATTATACTTTAAAGATGACTTTGAAGATGACTAAAGACTCGATTATTTAACTATCGAGAATTAAAAAAAAAAAAAAAAACAAATACAAGATGTTTACATTAAGCTATTTATTTTATTTTTTTTTACGCTCAAAGGAGAAGTTACTTCTAAATTGAACACAAGGAATTTCTAGAAAGGAAGAGCAAGAGCGCCTTGGGAGACCAAGTGCAATAGTCCCTTCCATCCGGCCACGCTCGTCGATTTTTTTCTCGTTAGCCGCAACCACAGCCAAGGTAGCGGCGGTAATTTAAAGAAAAATACAATGAACCTTTCTTTTACGTGGAAACGTACAAGAGCGATATTCCCATCGCGTAAACGACGATCGTAGCTACAACGCTTTTATCGGGTCACGTGTCTCTCGCGTTAGTTGTGCAATCACTATTACCTCGATTGGCGAGCGATATAATTGTGCGACCCAAATTCGGTCTGGCACGTAAAATATCAGCCGAATGAGACAGAGATTGGCCGACTCGACTACTGAATGCGCTACCCAATTTCTACATTTCTCTCTTTCTCTCTCTCTCTCTCTTCCCCTTCCTCTTATTAGAGCGTGTCTTATAAAAACGTGTCACATGCCGTGAGATAATTTATCTCTGCTTGCTGATATTAAATCGCGCACGACCGATATGTAGGACAATCGCGAATTACGTATATTTCAAAATTCAAAATATTTGCGATCTCTCTCTCTCTCTCTCTCTCTCGCGAGTGCTCTGCGGTTACATCATTAATTTATTTCTCTCGTGTGAATTGAATACACGAGCGAGAAAAAAACCAGTTCTTTCCACAGATTATGCAAATTAATATTTAAAATGCGCGCGATATAATTTTCAGTATTAAATAACAAATTTATTCTCGCCGTAAATGCTTTCCGATAACGACGACGTGCGGTTCTAATGAAACTCGCGAGTCAGTTTCTCGGTTTCTTCTTTCCGATAGCCGCGGTATTCGCATGTATAGCGTCATCAGCTGTCATCGCGCGAAATGACAACCGATCCTCGTGCCTGTCACACAACAATCTGCTATCCTACTTTGCGTTTCCCACGCCGTAAATTGCAAAATTACCCTCGAACGAGGCACGTTGTCTTCGTCGTCGTCGTCGTCGGTGAAAGCGAACCGAAATCATCACTTATATCGCGCGTAACGAGTATCTCCTTATTGCTGATTCTTACGTGCCGGAGTGATTTACATTTTTCAGCATGCGATTAAGAATCGTTAGAGAATCGCGAGCAAGAATCCCGCGCGAAACGCTTGACCGCGCGCATTGGAAGTCGCTGTTTGCACTTTCGAAACCGTAAACGGGTGCAGCCGACTGAATAATTAAACCGCGCAACTTGATGACCCCAAGAAATACTTGATATTCCGTCCCAATGCATAGATATTATTACAGAAGTATACTTTCATAGAGCCATATATAAAAGAAGAAACCTCGCGCGCGCGCGCGAAAAAGAAACACAAACTTTCTCGTGTCGCGCATGTCGACGCATGTTCTGCGATATCAACCCTCTGTAACTCGAATGTTCTTCGTGACTTTCAAAATATTTATGCAACGTGAAATCAGCGACTATAAACTTTCAAATATAAATTAACAATAAATTACTATTTTCAAAGATTGTATGTTTATTTATTTATGTATTCGTTTTTTCGCGATAAACAATCTTCATACAAGAGAAAGGTGACAAAGCGAGATGCGTGTGCCACCGCGTTGTGGCTAAAACTGAAATTAAACTAAAAGAATATCGATGTATCGGCATGCGACTTCGAAGTCGTTCGCGATAAACGATTAACAAGATCTCGAAGATTATCAATTGTAATTATTTCTGTAACACGACAGAGACAATTTATTTTTCTCTGGTGATACAAAGCGACAAGTTCTAAATTGTCTTCGGAGAAACAAAATGTCGCGCTTTTACATTTGCATCATCTCAATGTTATTAAGCGTTGCTGTTTTTTGTTTCTTTTTTTTTTTAATTGAACATTTCCTACATAAAAAAACCTGCATCATAATCGTCACGAAACCGTTTCGCACAGAAAACGCCTGATTGTTTTTCTCCAATGAGAAACGTGACTCGTCTGGCGTTTACGCAAACTCATTAGTGCGTTATGACCTAGGCGCGTTATGAAATAGCGGTCGATCCTCGATTATGCAAACGATTGACAAGTCGCGGTATTGCGCGACTTGAACGTGTATATTATATATTTGCGGCGCGCGCTCATTGAAAGAGCATATTTGCACTGCTGCACGGTAATGTCACGAGATTTGCACAAGCGCTAAACTGCGCTAATTGCACACACACGAGATAAATATACACCTATTTGACTTCGTATGAAACTCTTTTATTAAGTGACGCCGCCTCGACTTCGTTGTCTCTCGAAACCTCACGCGAAAAATTTCGCGTTTCCTCAGTCAGAGAGAGAAATACAAACGTCGTAACTAATGAAGACTCGCTCCGCCTCTTCTGTTTTTTTTTCTTTTTTTTTTTCACACGCGAATGACGACCGTACGAATTTCTCTCGGAGCAAATTCAGAATTTCACATTCCACGCGCATAACTATGCAAAGGAATTCGTCGTCGTCTACGCGTTTCTATACTCCGCGAACGATCGTCGGCGGAGTAAATTTTGTTGCGACACGTCAATTTACACGCGCGATATAAATCCGTTTACATTAGCAAAGGAACATCCGCGCGACGAACGTTTTTTTTTTTTTTTTTTTTTTTCTCACAACATTTCGACGCAAATTATTTCGCCGTTCGCGAAAGCTGACCGTGAATTCTGTCTGTCTTTCAAGGTCTTCGCATGTGGACGTTTTTTTTTTCATACTCCAGAAAATAATTAACGAAGCTAAAATAGCCATTGGCTGCGAGCGAAACGTACGCGCTCACCTTATTCTAAGCGATAATCGGAATCGATTACAATCGAGTCGCAAATGAAACAGATAAGAGTTTCATATTGCGCAAGTGCTCCGCGTAAAAAAAAAAAAATACAGCGCATCTTCTTCACTCTGGAAACATTTCCAGACACGCGTTAATCGCGCTCAAACACCGATTCGATTCCGCTGTGTGTGAAACATAAGATATACCGAAGGGAAGCGAAAAGTGAACGAGGCCGTGCGAGTCGACGACGGCGTCGGCGGCGGCGGCGAACGCGAGCGTTGACTCTCTCGCTAACGAGTGATTAGCTTCCGTAATTGAGCTCGTAAGAGTTTCGTTCGTGTTCGAAACCGAAGTTCGAAACACACGCGGAAGAGCATTCCGAACCGCGTGTCTGTGCGGTCTACGAGCGCGAATTAGGCTCGTCGGGAATTTCATTTGCGGAACCCCGGCGGGGAGGAGGATTGTGTTTTGCCGCACGAGAAGGGGGAAGTCGATCATCGCCTCTGGCTTTCTTGAGCGCCAAGTATGGCACTGCTGACCCGGTAGCCGGATATACGACGCGACAAGTATGCAAGTATCGTTTGCTGTCGTTAAGCTGTTTTAAAACCAGCGCCTCCGCTCTCCGAGGCACTACCGCGCCTGGCAACAACACAACAACGTGTATCTTTTACGAGCGAGACATGAACGAGATGTCGGTCGGAATGAAAAGATCGCAAAACAAAAAAAAAAAAAGGAAAAAAAAAACAACCGCCGAGCGCGCATAAATTTAAACGGGATTGTACTTACCTACCTACTATACCTCGCGAACGACCCCGCAAGACCAATTATAAGATTTTTCGTGCTCGGCCTTACCCCACCCAGTGAGACAAATTATTGCCTGACACATAATTCAGGATCCCTTTTCAACGAGTACAGTTTCACGAATAATAAAAAGAAACTCCATTTCTGTTTCAGCTGTTAATCACCGCGAAGGTACCATCCTGCTCGCCATGCCGTACTACAACAGCGGTCACAGTCCTGCTTACAACAAAGGTGAGACACGGATCGCGCGTCATTTGGATTACGCGCGGGTTGGAACTCGTCGAGCTAAATTACATACGTTTCGAAACGACGACTTATCAGTTGTCGTCCGATAATCCGTCCGTCTTTGTCGCGAATCGCGAAGGACGATTAAAAGTGAAAAAAAGAAAAAAAACACATTGCTTCACGGAAATTCGATTAAATCGATAAGAATAATAAAACGATATATAAAATATATAAATACAATTGATATGATTCGGGAGATGTTTTATGAGAAGAAGCGAGACCTGAGAAGAGAGAAGCTTCTCGAGCCGCGCGCGAGTTAATTAAAGAATTCGAAAAATTCTTAAGTGACATTTCGCGTGATTTTAAACGCGCTATAATAAACGAATGAAAAGCATTTTACGAGCGAGTTAATTGAAGTCGAGCCTCTCTCGTGCGTTTCAGATGGTGGCTCCAGCGGGCCGTCGAGTACTTCGGGCGGCCGTGGCAGCAGCACCGAGCCGACGTACATGATGGAGCACTTGGCCACCTTCACCGTCACGAAGGAAACCGGTATTGTTTATCCAGCGGACGGCATGCGCCGACTCCTACAACTGGAGAAAAGCAATGGCATTTGGAGTCAAAAAATGCAGCTCCGTCTCGAGCGAAACTGGGTTCTTATCATGGACAACGAGACGGGGGTAATGGTTCTTTTCCTTTTGCGCTTTGATGTCGCATGTAAATACACGCATCGACCGGAAAACATGTTTGCGCGATTTAATGACGGTTTTTAATTAAATCCGCAAATACTTTTATCACGTCCTCGATCGGGCAATGCAACTATATGTATGTAGGTATATATATATATAGTTGCAAGAACTGCCGCGAGCCAATGTTCGAGACAACGATAAAGTGATATCGTATATACATCGAAATTAATCGCGCGACACGGTTGAAAGCTGTAATTTATACATATAATCAACGATTTCGATTTGCCTCGTGTGTCTCTCACGCGAGAAAGTGGATCGTGCGCGAAACTGACGACAGTTTCACTCAACGACACGTGTAACGATTGAAAATTCCAGGCTGTCATGGAGAGATTCCCGGCTGCGCTGATACAGGAGCCCACGGCGTTCACGTCTAGAGATCCGATGGAGATGTACAACAACATTCTGGTGTTCACGGTCGCCGACGACAGCGGTTCCGGCCAGCGCGCGGAAATGCACATATTCCAGTGCCAGAGCGTGTCGGCGCAGGATCTCGTCGAGGATCTGAAGATGTTGCAGATGGGAAAGCTCGTCACGAGCGGCTCGCCCAGAGGTCCTAGGGGTCACATTCCGCCCCCGCCTGCTCTGCCGCCACCGGAACCACCTCTGAACGGCGTCAGAGAACAGGTGTCCGCCTTCAACGCAGCGAACGGTGAGCGCACGAAATTAACGAGTTGTCGCCGAAAAAAAGTGTCGAATAAATGCAATTTCCCGCGTTTATACAAAGAAATATTGACTTTTTTCTCTGTGTGCCCCGTACCTCACTTCGGAATATTCTTGTCATCTATGTTGTGCTCACAGCCTGCTTATTATTGTCAACATTCTGGTTTTTTGTTTCATTATTGTTTTGTCTCTCTGTATTCTTGCATCGTCATTTTTGCGAGTACGGTACTTTTTTTCATTGTTCTTTTTGCCAACCACAGGATTGATTCTTGTCAAATAAACGTAGCATTTAAAATTCTGCAGCGGTCTCTCTTGCACGCAATCACAACGATTTACAGTGTTAACCTTTTCTTTTGGGGGCAAATTTAAACATGACAGATAATCAGAATGACATGTCTCGAGAGGAGAACAACGACGAGGTATCCTCGACGTCTTCGGAAAAATACGAGCGAGACGTGACGATTCTCAACCACTGCTTCGACGACATCGAGAAGTTCATCGCCCGTTTGCAACACGCGGCGGCCGCGTCTCGCGAGCTGGAGCGCCGGCGACGAAACCGAAAGTCGAAGAAAAGAAACTTAGGCGACGGCATGCTGACGATGAGAGCGAAGCCGCCACCCGAGATGGAGTTTATCGATATTTTCCAGAAATTCAAACTGTCGTTCAACCTGCTGGCCAAACTCAAGGCGCACATTCACGACCCGAACGCGCCGGAACTCGTGCACTTTCTCTTCACGCCGCTCGCGCTAATCGTGGACGCGTCTCACGACACTAATTACGATCCGAATCTACCGAGCAAAGTGGTGTCGCCGTTGTTGACGCGAGAAGCGGTCAACCTGCTGATAAACTGCGTCACAAGCAAGGAGACCGAATTGTGGCACTCGCTAGGCGACACGTGGCTGATACCGCGCGATCAGTGGAAAGGCCACGTGCCACCTTACCATCCGATCTTCATGGACGGCTGGTCGCCGGATTATCCCATCCCCGAGGACAGAGATCACGATCATCTGGCGTCCTTGCTGAACGCGGACAAACAGAAGAGGGACGAGTTACCGGAACAGCAGAACGATTCTTATTACAACCATCGCGATGTGGACGACTCGCATTACAGCAGCGATTATCTTGAATACGAGAGCCGGGAGGAGCGTGGCGGTAACGAGTACTTTGACAGAAATTACGGGCCTAGCTCGGAGTTGTACGCCAGAGAGGAAAGAGTAGATCAAACCAGGGCGCACAGTGACATCTCCGTCGATTCGATCGAAAGAGCTCCCAGGGCAGCCGCCGGCATCGACAGAGCGCAGGAAGCTTGGCTGGATGAACTGGTCGCGCGTCACGCCAAGATCGTGCAGGTTACTTATCCGCGAACGGCGAACAACGACAAAGAGCTCACGGTGGTCAGAGGCGAGTATCTGGAGATCCTGGACGACAGCAGAAAGTGGTGGAAGGCGAGAAACTCCCGAGGACAAGTGGCTCACGTGCCGCATACCATTGTCACGCCGCACAATCCCGCTCATTCCGCCGACAACGACGTCTTCAACAATCCTCTGTACACCAGCAGGTATCCGAGGCAGGGGCACGGCTACAATTACGAGGTGAGAGTTAATCGAGAAACACAGACACACCTTTCTTTCGATACCTTGTCGACAATCGCGAGTCGTAAAACGTACTACTAGATTCTAATTGTGTTTCATAATGGAAATTGACTCTCTCGCAGGACTCGGAAATCGAGAGAACCAGCACTAGTCCGGGTCCGGAAGCCACTCATCGGACGCACGCGATTCCGCCGCCGGCGCCTGCCGATTGGGTGAGAAAGGAAAGACTCGGGAAAAAAGGTGAATTTCGATACTTCTAAAGCCATTGTTCGGTTCCGCGATTCAGCAAGCGTCCTGTTGTTTGTCGAATTTCTTCGAATTTTGAGCAATTTTCGAGAGAATAATAATTCGGAGAAGTTGTTTAGCTGAAACAAAAAAAAAATGCAACTTTTTATTTTCTCCGTCACGAATGTAAAAGAGCCTCGATTTTAGAGCAACCAACGTACATATATATATATATATACACACACACATATGTCTTCCAAACTCGAAAGAGATGCTCTTCTCAACTGATGTTTATGACACCGAGAAGAGAGTCGATTATTATTATCGAACTTGATAAAGCTAATATACATAACAGATAAGAGAATGCGCATCTCTCACACACATATATACACACATATACACACACAAACATTATTAGTCTGTAAACGAAACCCTGTAGTATAATCGTTAGATCACCGCGTCACGTCACGTTTCAATTAGCGCATTCGTCGAGAGGAAGAGTGTTGTAATATCTTACGTTTCCTTTTCAACCTGTACATATGCAGAGGATGTGTGAGCGGATGTAATAATGTTAGACTGAGCCATTTATATACGATTGCGACGTGGGGGCGTGGTTTATTCTTTAAGTTCTTCATCAAACAATTCTATTCTCCGATGTTCAGAATAACGCCGGTAAAAAAAAAAAAAAAAAAAAGAAAAAAACAAAGAATTTGCTTTCTCCGTACGCGAGAATACAATCGTCGCATTTTTGCGTTCGTATCTGCGATATTTGCGAGATCGCGAGTGAGAACTGCGTGAAACTGCGCGATGAATTAAAAAAAAAAAAGTGTACTGAGAAAAGTTTTAGCTAAATTAAACAAAAACAAAAAAATGTATAGCAATAAAAATTCGCAATAATTTTTATTCTCGAAGACACAAATATTGATCACTTTGTTGAATCTCTCTCCTTTATCGTTATCACAGACGTATCGTTATCGCAGATAGAGAAATTGTGATTGGTAACAATCGGAAATAGAAGGACACAAAAGATATCGAGGCAAAACTATTTTATCGTAACATATTGTTAGTTAATATATATATATATTAGAAAAAGTTAAAAAAAAAAAAAAAACGTTATTACACGGGATCGCGCGTTTCAAACCATAAAATTGATCAATAATGTAATAAGGCGTTCCGACGATGAGATCTGTTTAATAAGCCGCAGTTAAGTATCAAGTATCAACAGTGACTATCAACCACGGATATCTGTATACTCGATTAAATTACGAATCTCCCGCTTTCATTTCAACGAGGAAATCGATAATGAAAGACATCAGTCAATGTTTTTTTTTGGCACTTCACGTGGTTGAGAGTTACCGAAACTTAAGTTTTCTACACAATTATGTATTTTTAATAATAATCGAATATAATTGTACCGTCACATATACCTATTTTTCTCTGTATTTATATCGACTAACCAAATTTAGTTATGTAGTTAATAATACGTGTCAGGAAAAAAAAGAAGCGATATTATATATATATATGTTACATACCTATTATTTTACACAGAAATGTTACGATTACAGAGCGTTAATCTACACACTGAGTGGTATATTTTCTTTCGTCAGAAAGTACTTATTTTATATATATAATATATATATATATATAAATAAAAGCAATGCAAGTTATATTATCGAGTGTGTGAAATGATATACATATGTATTGCGCCTGAAACTCAAACGGTTGGATTAGTCAATATTTCTATATTTATATTTTCTCTGGAACATTAGCGAAGTTACTGTGTTTGTCCTTTGTTTTCTTAATTGGGAGTTTTACTGTGGAGATAAAGTTCTGTAGAATATTTCGATAAAAGCTTTTGATAAAATTTTTGTGACAAAACACATTTGTGCGCAGAAAAAGAAAAGCGGCTTTTTTGATATCTTCTTCTGAAACATGTGCTTTCACTTTTTTATTACACATACGCTTTTGTCTTTTTTTTTTTTTTTTTTTATCAATAGCTTTTATTGACTTTAGCAAAAATCTTTTCCTTGATCCCGCTTGTACGTGTCGCATGCATTTTGTACGTATCGATGTAAATAAGCTTGTACAATCGAATATAATTGAAGAGTGCCAAAAAAAAAAAAAAAACAAAAAGATAAAAAACTAAACTCAGAATGAACTTTGAATAAAAAAGTACGAAATCTCTCGAAATCGCCCTACTTGTTGCTGTCGAAAAAAACGTGTGAGAAATGTACAAGCATGAAACACAAAACTGACACTGTCGTTATTTCTTGCGATTTCTCAATTATTTATTATATCTACGATAAATGATACATACATAGTAATAACCTAGTCCTATGCCAACAAGTCAAGCAATGTCAACAATCGACGAATAGTGCAAGCTTTTATTAATTCCTTTACGAAAGACAAAAAAATATTCTTTTTTTTACACTCCTTTATTTATTATTGAACTATATCGTGTAATATATATTTTATTGATTAAATGCATTCTCCCTCTATTTTTTTCTTTCTCTCTTATTCTCCGAAATACAGTAACTCAGAGTAGCGACGTATGTTTTCTTCCATACAATTTACGACGTGTAAATACAAAAACGTGTTATCTATCAATCTTTCTCTTATTCTCTTTGCTTAAGTCCTAACTCGATATTTGTGTATTTACAGGCCGGGAATGCGATCCGTTCAATATTTTTCATTCTGTAAAATTTACATGTACATCACTATTAATAAATATACAGTTGCAGATTGTACTTGGACGAGGAATCGTCGTCGTCCCGTCACTCTTCCCGTTTCCTGCGAATTGTAATAATTTTTATATATATTTATTATATTGTTTACTTCACTTCGTGCAGCGATCACAATATACGACGTGTGTAATGAGGATCACGCGTATTCGCGTTTTTCTATTCTTTATTGGTGTATCTTTTGTATAAAAGTTTTAGGCTATAAAATATCAAAATATATTACTACGTGCTTGTGTATGTGAACCATATGCTTAATGTGTGTTCGTCCAATATGTCTGGGACTGTGTGTGTACTGTACGAACGCTTTTTTGGGGTAAGTTACAGTTCGTTCTTTAATTTTATAGCTTCTCAATGTATTGTTTCGTACATACATTGTTTCATTTATGAACAAAAATCTAAATGCTACATATAATAAGCAATTTCTCCTAATATTATACAAAATGCTTTACAGATGATACTAGCGCGCACAACGGTATAAGTAGCAGCAACAGATCCAGCGCTTCCTCAATTGAAAGTCTTTCTCAGTCAAACGGCAAACTCCATACGCAAGAGAGCATTGTGGAAGTACATTCGCCACCTCGCAATATAATATTGGACCCGATACCGGACAAGCCGGCTTTGCCGCCGCCGCCTCCGCCATCAGTTACACTACCCGCGTCGGCATCACCGCCGTCACCGAAGACGCCACCAGCACTGCCCGCGTCCAAATCAGAATCACCGATATTGCCTACGTCGAAATCGACACCGGCGCTACCCGTACTAAAGTCATCACCTCTTGCAACAAAGTCAGAACCGTCATCGCCCGTACTGGCGTTAACTTCGTTTATGTCTCCACCGCCGCCTCCGCCACCGCCACCGCCACCGACACCGGTAACATCAGCCGCGCCTTCGCCCTCAGCTAAAACACTTACGACATTCGTCAACAAAACAGAAACTGCCAAACCTATTAAGCTGTTTAATGGTTAGTCGGAAACCGAAGATTTTATTAACGTCCGTAGTCACTTTTATGAGTTTTGTTGATGCTCTTTGTATATCTAAAAACGCGAGTTTGTTGTTTAATTTATGCTATTTCTGAAAAGGTAACTCTAAAGAGGAAGAAGTTCAAAAAGAGCTCAAGTTTGTCTTGACGATGTTCCGCGAGAAAAAAGCGAACGCTCTTCCTTCTTCTCTCGTAAACGACATGCACGAGGAAGTCTGGTTGAATCAACACTCGTCTCCCCGTGACGTTCAAGCTTGGTTGGCGGCAAAAGGATTTTCAGAAAAGTACATTTTAAATTCTTATTATGACACGAGTACAGAACGCGTGTGATTTTTTATCGTACACGTGTATTTTATACTTGCAGAGTTTGCAAACAATTTGAAAATACGAACGGCACAGAATTGTTTAACACGTCGCGGCGACGATTGGAACAATTGTGCGGACTGTCCGAAGGAAGCAGACTCAACGGACAGTTGACTTTAGCAAAAAACGTGTGCGAGGTAAGAGCGTCTTGAGAGAAGAACGTCAATACCAATACAAATGCCGATACTAAATCCCGAAATGTTTCATTTTTCAGTACAAAACCGCACGATCGTCGGAACTCAAGCAGATCTTGGAAAAAGCGCGCCGACGTGCGGAGGAGTTGAACGAGAAAGATGAGGTCAGACACTGAATCATACTGTTTTTCTACATTCCTTACCTACTACTGTGCAATAGAGAGTAAGGCAAATATTGATGTAACTACGTGCACTTCATCACGCAAAGACTCAATTCCAGAGAAGAACAGAAAGTTAAGGTAAAATAGAATAATATGTTTTTTTTCAAAAAAAACTATTACCGCGAAAAAAATACATAGTTTATTTTATTTTACCGTGTGAATTATTGTGATAACTGTCCGCGACGAGTCAAAGCAATACTGTACATGCCAAAGAATTTTAGAAAGCGAGCATGCACAAAAAAGTTACCCGTGTTGTATTTTTTTTGTGAAAAATGCGATTGCGCTATTCATTCCTATGTTGTATTTTAACAAATTTACTCATACAGATAAGTTATTCGTACTGCGCGATTGTACGAGAGTTTGGACACTGAAAGCATTCTACTTGATAGAAAGTTATCGTGTATATATACAATATTGTATACATATATAAATATATATATAGAATAAAAATAAACTTAAATCGACAAACCATAATATAAAACATACTAAAGCACAGCGTAATAAAAGACATATTTGTATTACATTTGTTATAACGAAGAGAAAATTATATAAAGATATTGATATTAGAAGAGTAATTTGACACACGTGTGTTGAATATTTATAAAAAGCGTAATGTGTGCGAAAAGTCACTGTCTTATATATTATGTTATAAATCAATTATACTCGAGATAATATAAATTTGTACATTTAAATTGTATATTTGTTAAACTATAAATAAATGATAATTGCGTGTAGATATATCAAAAAATAATAAATTGTTATATAACCATAATTGAATAATTGATCTATTAATAAAATTATATGGACGTTTGAATTGAATTTACTCGGTTGGAGATAATAAAATTTATAATTCTATCTATAGATAAAAAAACCAATAAGAAATATCTCTATAGATACAGATCTGCCGATATAGTCGGTAACTTCGTAACGCACGCGTTCCAGGCATAACACGTGCTTATAATTACTAGCACAAACAAAACACGTATAATATAGTATATACTATACTATGTTGCTAGATCATACTATATTGCTTTTTATTATATTATAATATAATAGTCGTTGCGCCCAATATGCGGACCCTTCCCTTACGAAAAAGAACTACTGCCGATTACATATAAATAAAGTCAATAATATAAATATTACTGACAATCACATAAGAATATTATTAGGGATTACAGGGATCACTAAGAATATTACTGGCAATTACACAGAATGCCAGTAATTTTTTCGTACTACTGCCGCAATATATTACTGCCAGTAGTTCTTTTTCGTAAGGGTTACTCTCAAACACATACAACATATATTGTCTAATGTAGAACTTTATTTCAATTACAATTTTAAAGATACGTACAATAATACTTACAAAAATAAATTTATATATCAATATATCTTAAAATTTATAATTATAAAAAAAACTGAATATTTCTCTTTCAAGTTCGAACGTGTTTGTACAAATTACGTCTAACGACATCAATAGGATACAAAGACAAATGCATGTCACATGACTTGTTGCCTTTTCGTAATTTTTTCAGTTTTATGATTTCTTTTCTTTCATCATTTTCTTCTTCAATTCAACTTTACGCTTATATATCGCAGGTGTAACTCCTTTGATTTTTCTCGGGTTTATGTTAAAGTTCACAAAGTTCCTTACCTAAAACATTATTAGCAGTTCCAGACTTTAATAACAAAATAGCAGAAATAATCTACTAGATTCGCGATAATATATACGATCTGAAAACTGAATGAGCTCTATTATAATAACTTTTACCCTTTCCAGTCGTTCAAGAGAATGTACACTATTGATAATTATTTCAATAATATGCTCTGCTGTAAAATGCGTACTATAAAAGAAAACATATAACATAAAAATATAATATATATAGTATTTATATAGATAAGCACTATATATTCTAAAAACTACTGTTATTACCTCCTTACTTTGTTTATATTTTCCAATAAATACTCCAATAATACATCATTGTCCGCATGTTTCCGAACAATAGTATGATAAATTATTCTGTAATCATACATATGTCGTTGTTCTTCAGAACACTGTAAAATATGAATAAAAATATTAGGATCGTTGGGCCAATTGTGTTGTAAAACTGTGCTTTTTGTTTTTGGTTCGTTTAGCCTGCAAATCTTTGTCACTCTTGAAATCAACAAAGCAGGAGATACCCAGAAAAACGTGTTTCGCGGAAGCCTACAAGAAACATAGACTCTAATTATATAAAATCAATGATTATTTGCTTTAAAAGTAAATATGATTATAAGAAAAAATTACTTCTCTAATGATAAGTCAGGATTTTCTTCGATTCTCGTAAGGATCTGATTAAGTATTTTTTCGCATTCATAATTGCCGATTTTAGATGCCCAAAGAAAAGTTAAAAGTCTTACAAATCTCTCAAAGACACTGTCTCCTGGATTGTCGTCGGATCCTACGCGTTTAACAAATATATCCATAAGGTTTATCTATAAGGCAACAATAATGTAAAATCAAGGTATATTATATATATGAAAAAGAACTGAGATTTAAACAAGTTTCAAAACTACTATGAGACATTTCTTTGTTTTATATGTTTGTTTACACACAGGCTGTATACGATTGTTATACATTTTTTTATCCAGATTTATTTTTATTCAAACATATGTATTTTGTTTTCAGAAAAACAAATATATTTCATATCACTTACCTTTACCGAAGAAATGTTTTCGTAACCCTTAGAAATTTTATTTCTCACAAATTGAAATATCAGCATCCATGGTAAAAAATCTGTTTCTCTTTGTAAGTAACTTGCAACTATCTCAAATCTCATATAATAGTATTCATCAAAATAGAAACGATAGAGATCATTAAGAATCTGAGCCCGATTAAGCACGTGTATCTTTCCATAATCATCCGAGTTAAAATACTCTGCAATCTTGTACCAACTGGGAAAGTCATATTTAACACGATAATGTCCTAAAAAATTATTAATACTATAAGACAGTTTCACGCATTAACAAAACAATTGTATAGCTGTAATTTCAATGTGTATATTTCTTACCTGTCCTTTGCACGTTGACTATAATCCAGTCATCTACATCAATTCCCTTTATGACTAGATTTTTATCTTGTGGTTTTAACCAATATGTTGGCAAAGTGTTGGAAAAATCGGGATTCGATCGCGTAGCAAAGGTGATAGGTATCCACGATTCTTTGCTGCAGGACTCGAAATGCTTCAAAGTGACATCGCCGTTTTCATTATTTTGTTTCACATATACCNTAGGATAACGGATATCTTGTTTTATGTACTTATCCATCACCTCTTTCACATTGTAATCGTCGTGTGGAACATTCGACTCATCTAAAGCTTCTTGCATAGCGCTCCAGAAGTCGTCGGTTGTAGCTGAGCCAAATTGACTAAAAAAACATAATAAAACATATTATATAACCAGTATATTTTTCAACATTTACTCAAAAAACGCCAAACCGACTATATAAATAACTTAATGTCATGTGATGATGTGTGTTGTAAATTTTTATGTTTTACTTTTATCACCAATAAAACAATAGTATACTTACTGTGCATTTAAAAATTTAATAATACCCTTTCGGAATACGTCATCGGTAAGAATGTGTTGTAACATACGCAGCACAGAACGTGCTGTAACAATGAGAAAAAATTACTGAACCTTTTTGTGAGTTTAAAAAAAAATACTTTTTTAAAGAAATGTAATAGGAAGACCCGCAAATATATTGTTTTCAACTGGCACATATTTTTTTTTGTTTATCGTTCAGAAACATGAAACACATGGCACAAAAATATCTTTTTTAATCTCACCCTTGCCGCGATCAAGATCGTTGAGATGATCGATAATTTCCTTAGGAGTATTAACATCTTTTGTAAGAGGATTATCGTCCTTTGGAATGTCAGTTTCCATAATGTTGTACCTTAAATCAATTACAGAAAGCTCTGTTTTTCGCCAATTTTCGAACGTCTAAAACCAAATAATACAATGAGATGATCAGTAAGATCAATTAAATAATAATTAAAGGTACGTGTTAAAGCAATAATAATTTTCTAGCGCAAAACTTGTTTCTTACCTTATCGATAACATAATCTGCGAAATATGCTGCTAATCCCTCGGTCAACCACACGTGAGACCACCACGCCGGACTGACTATATTACCGAACCATTGATGTGCTATGTTCTTTGCTGCTGCCTCNGTTCCCACATACGTGTTATATATCGAAGCTGTATTTTCTGATGGAATACCGCTAGAGTGTTTTAATAAAAAATACATTGAAATTTAACATTTGATTTTACATTTGTTAATACAATATCAATCAATAAAAACAAAAAATCTAAATTTTATTTCTCAAGTCATTAAACTACTTTTATATAATGTAAAACTATAGGGGCACATACTGATATATAGTGTATACAAATTTTTATATATTCAAGTGATAGCGCGACAACTAAGTTGTAGAAAAAATTAAAAGATCATTACTTGTAAAAAATAAGACCCCAGTTTTCCATGTTTATAAACTTTGTTCGCATCACGACCTGATCGATTTTCGGGACCTTNACGGTGTTGTTGGTATATTCCGTCAACAGTCGTACGAACTTTATAGCGACTTCTTGCTCTGTATTTTCTTGCCATATTTCGCTAGTTTTCCACCACGTATTAATGGTTCCGTCCTCGTTAGAAATACAAATGAAATCTGACAACACAACGAACGCAACCAGATACGTGGACATGATCGGGGTCGTTTCGAAGTGCGTCCATATNGTGTGGTTGTCGGTATCATCGTCCGTCTGTTCTCGTATCGGCATATTTGACAGAGCTATGTCATTCCGATTGTGTTTGATAGAAATATTGAAGGTGGCCTTTAACGCCGGCTCGTCCCAGCACGGAAACGCGCGTCGTGCTGATATCGGCTTAAATTCCGT
>NW_018020773.1:307715-309394 GCF_002006095.1 Pseudomyrmex gracilis | reverse complement strand
CCATTGCTGTCAACAATTTTTGTCGCAGTTTCATCGATTGTCAAATTCATCGCATGTAAATATAAATTATTTGTCGGCCGACGGATCTGAACAATGATACTGGATTCACCGTCGAAGCTGGAATTATCATCGTTGATGTGCAATATGAATTTTATATTATAATGTGTCGGCAGCACGCTATCCGGTAGACGATATTTATTTATCGTGTGCGATGTACTTCCCGCATCTCCTTCAATAGAAAGAGCAGCCATATCGTGCAAATGAAGAGAAGATATCCCGAATACTGACAGTAAAACAACTATTTAACCCTCCCCATGATATAGAACGTCGTTTCGTAATACGACGCGTTATCGACAACAAAAGATGCGGTCGCAGTTTCAGTACAAATGTGTCAAAACATCGTTCTGTCTTTATTCTACATTTAANGTAGAATGAAAATAAAACGATGCTTCAAAACATTTGTAGTAAGATTTTGATCGCATTCNAAGTAGTGTTATCACCACTCAAACGAAATCACACATACAGCCGCGGAATTCAACTTTCGTTCGGATGTCGTTTGATGATTTTGCTGTTGAGTATAACACACACACACACACACACATAATTGTAAAGTATTTCATACTTTATTTATAATTATTACATGCATATGATATCTTTATTATACAAGTACTTGTACACTCTACACATTATTGATTTGATTGGTTTTTACGTTTTGGTCAAAGCAGTNGATTTTCCCGCTTGCAGCCCTCGCACTCACTGGATCAAGCTTGTTCTACTGAACGCAGCCATTTGAAATCTATATACCATTTCTTTATGAAATGGTATAATTATTTTCAATATTATTTACATCAAGGAGTGACTTGCGTCAAGATGCCAATGTAAATTTTGTAACTTTTAAATAATTTGATAAATACAAAAAAATCTCAAAGCAATCGTATTTTTCATCTATCTCCTTNAACTTGTAATTTCTTAGAAGAGAAAGAAGGAGGAGGAGAAAGTGTGTGACAGAATGTCTAAGGTCAGTCTATCAAGAAAGACATCACGTGTTACATTATTATTGATGTTATATTTATTTGAAACAATTACGTATGCACAATATAAGTTTGAATAACAGCAAGAGTGCTTCTTCAACTACGGTCTGTATCAGTAAACTTCATACGCAGAGAAGCATTATAAACACATATACATGTATAATTTATTATATGCAAATTTATATACTTTCATTATATCTTTNAAAGGCACTGAAGCATTGCGCAAAGTACACTTGTAATCTTAGAAACATAAAATTGCGTAAAAAACTGCATTAAAATATCACATAGCTTATTGTCGTAAATATGCGAATATTTTTCTCTTAATTAAATTTACAAGCATCTATACAAATTATGGTTACTAACAGTACACACAACTAAAAGCATATGCACGTCACATGCTCGTTGCTACTTGCAGATTCTTTGAATTTTATAATTCTTTCTCTTTCATTGTTTTACAGTTCAGCTTTACGCTTCTCTATCGCAGTTGTAGCCCATGTTAATGTTTGGTTGTCAAAGTTATCTTTCACGAAGTTGCTTATCTAACAAATTATTAGCAGTTTAGACATTTTTACTAATAGTAAAAAAAATATACTGGATAAAAACAATGAAAATAATATACTGGATTCGATAATATATGCGACCTGAAAA
>NW_018020773.1:304885-307540 GCF_002006095.1 Pseudomyrmex gracilis | reverse complement strand
GTTGTTTTACTTATATTTTCCAATAAATAATCCAGTACTGAATCATCGTCCGCATGCTTTTGAACAATAGTATCGTAAATCGTTCTGTACTCGCTATCTGGTAATATATCATCTACTACTGATCTACTTAATATATTAATCGAACTATTAGAAGTGTGCCAACTGTTTTGTAAAACTGTGCTCTCTGAGTCGTAACATTCATTTTNACATTTATTCGTCTTACAAATCTGTCTTTCGCATGGAGTCCACATAGCAGCAAATACCCAGATGAACGTGTTTCGCGGAAGCCTACAAAAAACCATCGACTCTAATTATATAAAACCAATNATTATTCACTTTAAAAGTATATGATTATAACAAACTTACTTGTCCAACTCAAATCCTTCATTCATTTTCAAAGAGATGTTACGAAGTATTTTTTCGCATTCANCGTTACCGAATTCAGATGCCGACATCATAGTTAAAAGTCTTGTCACCCTCTGAAAGACATTGTCCGCTGGATCGTCTTCGGATCCTACGTGTTTAACAAGTGTATCCATAAGTTTCACTAGGTGTATCTATAAGGCAACAACATAATGTAAAATCAAGATATATTAGAAAAATTGATATTTAGACAAGTTTCAAAACTGTCGTGAAACATTCTTTTTTTTTATCTGTTTGTTTTTACGCTGTATATATTTTTTAAAAAGACTGTTTCCTTTTTTAAAAAAGTTTTTTATCCAGATTTATTTTTATTCAATCACATGTATTTTGTTCTCAAAACAAAAACAAATATAAATTTTACCACTGACCTTTACCGAATGAGTGTCTGTGAAATTGTTAAAATCTTCTTTATTTTTCACAAATTCAATTATCGGCATCCACGCTATAAAATTTGTTTCCCTTTGTAAGTAATTTGCAAGCTCTTTAAAATTAATAAGATCCGATGGATAAACCATCAGATGAAAGAAATCATCAAGAATCTGAGCACGATTAAGCACGTGTATCTTTTCATAATCATCTGAGTTTAAATATTCTGCAATCTTGTACCAACTGGGAAAGTCATATTTAACACGATAATATCCTGTAAAAATCATTAATAGTATAAAACCGTTTTGCACACGCATTATCAAGATTATTTCATAAATCTACGATNCATGATTTTTATGTACTTCTTAATCTGGCTAGAGTGCTTATTTCGCAATATAATTCTAAATTAGAGAGAGGATAGATAGATATTTATCATATATAGATAATGCAAGTAAGCATGCTATATGAATTTATGAATTNTAGTTTCAATTCGAATAACCGTGTGTATTAATTTACACTATTAAAAATAAATAAATAAGTATATATGTCTATATATTTTGCACGAACATTCTGCATATATATCGACTCTTATTTACCGCGTAAAATTCTTTGTTAGTTTTCTCCTTACCTGTTTTTTGCAAGTTGATTATGATCCAGTCATCTAAATCAATTCCCTTTATGACTAGATTTTCATCTTGTGGTTTTAACCAATATTTTGGCACAGTGTTGGAAAAATCGGGATTNGATCGCGTAGCAAAAGTGATAGGTATCCACCATTTCTTGTCGTCGACGGAGTCAGTTTCGTTTTGCGAACGGAAGCGTTTTTGCGTCAAAATGACATCGCCGTTTTCATAATTTCGAGTCACATGTACCACAGGATAACGATCTTGTTTTATGTACGCATCCATCACCTCTTTCACATTGTAATCGTCGTGTGGAACATTCGATTCATCTAAAGCCTCTTGCATAGCGTTCCAGAAGTCGTCGGATGTAGCTGAGCCGAATTGACTAAAGAAACATAATAAATCATAACACAAATGTTAGAGTAACAGTTATTCAATTTCTACTGCACAAGCTAAAACAAGTAACTCTAATTAATTATAATGCTATATGTTCACGTGTGTGACAAATATATGTTATCATCAACTATTAATCAAATAATGTCGCAGTGACTATACAAGCAACTTTGTAAGTATAATGTTCATGTGTGTANTAAATTTTCTACATTTTTATCACCAATCAATTCTACTCACTGTGCATTTAAATATTTAATAATACCCACTCGGAATACGTCATCGGTAAGAATGTGTTGCAACATACGCAGTACAGAACGTGCTGTAACAATTAGAAAAAATGATTGAACCTTTTTGTAAGTTTAAAAGAAATTCTTTCTTTTTCAGAAACTTGAAATAGAAAGAACCGCAAATACAAATTGTTTTTACTGCCATGTATTTTTGTTTATTATTTAGAAACATAAGACACATGGCTCAAACATATATGTTTTTATCTCACCCTTGTAACGATCGAGATTGTTGAGGAGATTGGTAATTTCTTCAGAANTATTAACCTCTTCTGTAAGAGGTTTCAAATTCTGGATATTCTGCGGAATATCCAGAATAATGTAGTGAGAATCAATCACAAAAAGATCTGTCCTCTTCCACTCTTCAAGTCCCTAAAATCGTATAAAATGATGATGATCAGTAAGATCAACTAAACANAAGTAAAGTTACGTGCTAAATCAATATTATCTTTAGTAAAAACCACGTTTCTCACCTTATCGATAACATAATCCGCGAAATATGCTGCTAATCCTTCGGTCAACCACACGTGAGACCACCATGACGGACTAACTATAGTACCGAACCA
>NW_018020773.1:277437-296428 GCF_002006095.1 Pseudomyrmex gracilis | reverse complement strand
ACTCTTGTAATATCTTGTGTCGTTTAACTGGAAAAAGCATCTAATCCTATAACACTACACTTTATAAAAGTCTTTTTAAACTTCCATAATTATAATGTTATGTTGTATTGTTAGGAAGAAAAGTACTACTTATAGCGTTTTTTATATTTTATATCACACATTTTGTTCTTATATTAAGTATATTTCCAGTTCAAGATAAAAACTTAAAAAAAACTTTTGAAATTTGTGAGGAAATACAATGGTGTTATAATAGTGCACAATATAATATTTGTATTTACATTTGTGGTAACGAAATAGCAGTGAGACTTTTGTTCTAATTAGTTCTATTAGCCAATATATTTGACACATTAACTTTATGTTATGTCATATGAAATACGTACGCGGCGAACAATCACAGAATGGCACTAAACTCTTGTTTCTTAGAATAAGAAATACTTCGCTCTCTGCTAGTGTTTTTACTTGTGAAGCACCAAGCGAATCTTATCTTCTATTTATGATGTTCGATACACTTGTTTGTGTAAATATATTCAAAAAAATATGGGATTGTCGTCTGGGTCATCTGGTACAGTTGCTAACGGCCAGTTGATAACATGAATTATTTATTGATCTATGCTTCGAAATGCCGACGTTGTGTTTCTGGCAAAGGCGTAAGTATTTTTGAACATAAAATTGAACTAATACTGCTCCAATAATATTTCACCAACAAAGATGCAACGTTTTTGTATGAAATCACTTACGCTGCTGTTTGTCACACAGTATAAGGTACAAAAATACACAAGAAATATAAAATATACAAAAGATATAAAATACAGATTGTCTCTATTATTTAAAAAAAAAGAACTGCCTTTCTTTATTTTTAGAAGTACATTCTTAAAGACGCATTTGAAATCCGCTCCTTTCAGGAAAAGTATACATTATTTCTAATATTACACACAAAAGTAACTTACGCGCAATGATGCCAATGTAACTTTAGTAATTTTCAAGTAATTTGATAAAGATGAAAAAAATCTGAAAATTTGTATTTTTCATCTATCCCCTTGAACTTATAACTTCTTAGAAGAGAAAGAAGGAGAAGTATGAGGAAAACGTATGTGTGACAGAATGTCTAAGGTCAGTCTATCAAGAGAGATATGTTACATTATCATTCATGTCGCGTTATATTTATTTAAAACGATTACGTATGCACAATATAAGTTTGAATAACAGCAACAGTGCTTCTTCAACTACAGTCTGTATCAGTAAACTTTATATGCAGAGAAGCATCATAAAGACATATACATGTATAATTTATTATATGCAAATTTATATACTTTCATTATATCTTTTAAAGGCACTGAAGCATTGCGCAAAGTACACTTGTAATCTTAGAAACATAAAATTGCGTAAAAAACTGCATTAAAATATCACATAGCTTATTGTCGTAAATATGCGAATATTTTTCTCTTAATTAAATTTACAAGCATCTATACANATTATGGTTACTAACAGTACACACAACTAAAAGCACATGCACGTCACATGCTTGTTGCCACTTGCAGATTCTTTGAATTTTATAATTCTTTCTCTTTCATTGTTTTACAGTTCAGCTTTACGCTTATCTATCGCAGTTGTAGCCCATGTTAATGTTTGGTTGTCGAAGTTATTTTTCACGAAGTTGCTTATCTAACAAATTATTAGCAGTTTAGACATTTTTACTAATAGTAAAAAAAATATACTGGATAAAAACAATGAAAATAATATACTGGATTCGATAATATATGCGACCTGAAAATTGAATGAGTTCTTTTATAATAAACTTTACCTTTTCCAGTCGTTCAGTAGAATGTACATTGTTGATAATTTTTTCAAGTATCTGCTCTGTTGTATATCCTCTATAAAAAAAAAAATAAAAAAACAAAATAAAAATATAATAGATATAAAAATATAATATTTATACATAAGCACTATATATTGTAAGTGGAACTAATTGAATTACTGTTATTACCTGAACGTTGTTTTACTTATATCTTCCAATAAATAATCCAGTACTGAATCATCGTCCGCATGCTTTTGAACAATAGTATCGTAAATCGTTCTGTACTCGCTATCTGGTAATATATAATCTACTACTGATCTACTTAATATATTAATCGAACTATTAGAATTGTGCCAACTGTTTTGTTCAGTTTTTTTTAAAACTGTGCTCTCTGAGTCGCAACATTCACATTTATGCGTCTTATAAATTTTTCTTTCGCATGGAGCCCACATAGCAGCAAATACCCAGATGAACGTGTTTCGCGGAAGCCTACAAGAAACCATAGACTCTAATTATATAAAACCAATGATTATTCACTCTAAAAGTATATGATTATAACAAACTTACTCGTCCAACTCAAATTCTTCTTCTTCATCCTCTATTTTCATAGAGATGTTACGAAATATTTTTTCGCATTCAACGTTACCGAATTCAGATGCCGATATCATAGTTAAAAGTCTTGTTATCCTCTGAAAGACATTGTCCGCTGGATCGTCTTCGGATCCTACGTGTTTAACAAGTGTATCCATAAGTTTCACTAGGTGTATCTATAAGGCAACAACATAATGTAAAATCAAGATATATTAGAAAAATTGATATTTAGACAAGTTTCAAAACTGTCGTGAGACATTCTTTTTTTATTTGTTTTTTTACGCTGTATACATTTTTTAGATAGACTGTTTCCTTTTTTTAAAAAGTTTTTTATCCAGACTTATTTTTATTCAATCAAATGTATTTTGTTCTCAAAAAAAAACAAATATAAATTTTACCACTTACCTTTACCGAATGAGTGTCTGGGAAATTGTTAAAGTCTTCTTCGTTTTTCACAAATTCAATTATCGGCATCCACGCTATAAAATTTGTTTCCCTTTGTAAGTAATTTGCAAGCTCTTTAAAATTAATAAGATCCGATGGATAAACCATCAGATGAAAGAAATCATCAAGAATCTGAGCACGATTAAGCACGTGTATCTTTTCATAATCATCTGAGTTTAAATATTCTGCAATCTTGTACCAACTGGGAAAGTCATATTTAACACGATAATATCCTGTAAAAATCATTAATAGTATAAAATCGTTTGCACGCATTATCAAGATTATTCTATAAATCTACGATGCATGATTTTTATGTACTTCTTAATCTGGCCACAGTGCTTTTTTCGCAATATAATTCTAAATTAGAGAGAGGATAGATAGATATTTATCATATATAGATAATGCAAGTAAGCATGCTATATGAATTTATGAAATGTATTTTCAATTCAAATAACCGTGTGTATTAATTTACATTATTAAAAATAAATAAATAAGTATGTATGTATATATATTTCGCACGAACATCCTGCATATATGTCGACGCTTATTTACCGCGTAAAATTCTTTGTTAGTCTTCTCCTTACCTGTTTTTTGCAAGTTGATTATGATCCAGTCATCTAATTCAATTCCCTTTATGACTAGATTTTCATCTTGTGGTTTTAACCAATATTTTGGCACAGTGTTGGAAAAATCGGGATTCGATCGCGTAGCAAAAGTGATAGGTATCCACCATTTCTTGTCGTCGACGGAGTCAGTTTCGTTTTGCGAACGGAAGCGCTTTTGCGTCAAAATGACATCGCCGTTTTCATAATTTCGAGTCACATGTACCACAGGATAACGATCTTGTCTTATGTACGCATCCATCACTTCTTTCACATTGTAATCGTCGTGTGGAACATCCGAATCATCTAAGGCCTCTTGCGTAGCGTTCCAGAAGTCGTCGGATGTAGCTGAGCCGAATTGACTAAAGAAACATAATAAATCATAACACAAATGTTAGAGTAACGGTTATTCAATTTCTACTGCACTAGCTAAAACAAGTAACTCTAATTAATGCTCTATGTTCACGTGTGTGACAAATATCTGTTATCATCAACTAGTAATCAAATAATGTCGCACTGACTAATACAAGCAACTTTGTAAGTATAATGGTCATGTGTGTATTAAATTTTCTACATTTTTATCACCAATCAATACTATACTCACTGTGCATTTAAAAATTTAATAATACCCATTCGGAATACGTCATCGGTAAGAATGTGTTGCAACATACGCAGTACAGAACGTGCTGTAACAATTAGAAAAAATGATTGAACCTTTTTGTAAGTTTAAAAGAAATTCTTTCTTTTTCAGANACTTGAAATAGAAAGAACCGCAAATACAAATTGTTTTTACTGCCATGTATTTTTGTTTATTATTTAGAAACATAAGACACATGGCTCAAACATATATGTTTTTATCTCACCCTTGTAACGATCGAGATTGTTGAGGAGATTGGTAATTTCTTCAGAAGTATTAACCTCTTCTGTAAGAGGTTTCAAATTCCGGATATTCTGCGAAAAAATAGTGTAGTGAGAATCAATCACAAAAAGATCTGTCCTCTTCCACTCTTCAAGCCCCTAAAATCATATAAAATAATGATGATAAGATCAACTAAACATAAGTAAAGTTACGTGCTAAATCAATATTATTTTTAGTAAACCACATTATCTCACCTTATCGATAACATAATCCGCGAAATATGCTGCTAATCCTTCGGTCAACCACACGTGAGACCACCATGACGGACTGACTATAGTACCGAACCATTGATGTGNTATTGTCCTTGCTGCTACTTCCATTGACTCATACGTGTAATATATCGACGCTGACTCTTCAGGTATAATACCGCTAGAAAGTTTTACCACAACTTATTTTGAAATACAAGATTTGGTTTTACAAATATATTATCAATCAATAGAAAAATTTCTAAATTTAAATTTTCAAATCATAGAAATACTCGCGCAAAATTTAAAAATACACGTAAATGATACACAGTGTATAGAAAGTTTTGCAAATGCAAGTGATAGCGCGATAACTAAGTTCTAAAAGAGATAAAAAGAATAGTACTTGTAGAGAATAAGACCCCAGTTCTCTGTTACGTCTACGCAAGGATTCGACATCACGACTTGATCGATTATCGGGACCTTAACGGTGATGTTGGTGTATTCTGTCAATAGCCGTGCGAACGTTACGGCGATATCCTGCTCATATTTTGCCTGCAATCTTGGATCATCGGAATTCCACCACGTATTAATGGTTCCGTCTTCGTTGGAAGTATGAGTGAAATTGGACAGCACAACGAACCCAACCAGATACGTGGACATGATCGGGGTCGTTTCAAAGTGTGTCCATACCGTGTCGTCGTCGTCATCCGTTTGCTCTCGTATCGGCATATTCGACAGAGCTGTGTTATTCCGATTGTGTTTGATAGAAATATTGAAGGTGGCCTTTAANGCCGGTTCGTCCCAGCATGGAAACATGCGTCGTGCCGATGTAGGTTTAAAATGCGTNGCGGCCAACTGCCTGTCACATTTCAACCAAACAATTCCGATAAAAATACANATTTGCTCTCGATGTAAGAATGAGAATCATTAAGCACAAANTTTTAGAAAACTAAGTGCGCGCGATTAATAACTATTTCATGATAATATAAAGACAAATATTTTCTTCTTGTCTGCAAGNCATGCATTNTTGTNTGATATTTGACGAAAAAATAAAAAAATCTTCGGATTAATATGTTTGTTTTTGAATATTTGTTCTCTTTTATAAATATATCATAGTCTTTTATAATATATCACATATTTTGTTGAATAATGTTTTGTTCGAGAATTTTGTAGAAAAATATGTAAGAATCGTAAAATACTATCTACACAACATATAAAATAGTCCAAGTGATAAAGATATCTGTACNCCTATAAATNTTATATAGCTGTACNCCTGTAAGCGTTATATANGATCGAGTTTTTTGGTTTTGTAAAAATTACATAAATGATGGCAACAAACAAAAAANAACGATGAAATGTCAGTGACAAAAATTACAAGCAATATATAATCTACACAAGAGAAAATAACAAGTTACTTACTCATTTTTTCTTTCAAAACTACCGGCAAAGTTTAAATGTAGAATATATTCCTCAGGTGATAGATCATTATCGAATTCAATGTTTAAAATTTCTGTTACATCGTCGTGAGTATGAGTTGTGGGCACGTAACTATCTCCATTGCTATTGACAACTTTTGTCGCAGCTTCATCGATTGTCAAATNCATCGCATGTAAATATAAATTTTTTGTCGGCTGACGGACCTGAATGGTGACACTGGATTCACCGTTAAAGCTGGAGTTACCATCGTCGATGTGCAATATTAATTTGATGTCATAGTGTGTTGGCACCACGCTTTCCGGTAAACGATATTTATTCATCGTGTGTGATGTATTTTCCACACCTTCGTCGATGGGGAGAACAGTTGCAGCAACGATGTTTCTTACTGGAAAACTGATGCAAGTGAGGAGGAAGACAAGGTATTTCGCGTACTGACAGTAAAACAGCCGTCTAGCTCATGATGCAGAACGTCGATGCGTAATATGACTCATACTGACGACAAATAAGTGAATCGTTATTGAAACGACGTCACATGCAGCCGCGGAATTCAAGTCTTGGCGTTCTGGTGTCGTTTGATAATTTTGCTACAACTTTAATCGTAAATTAGTTCATTCTGTATATACAGGATGTCCCAGAATTGATTTAACATCTCTCGTAGACAGGTAGAAGGAATAAAACTGAGGTGAAAAGTCCTACACCATTTTGCTTGATTTTCGCAATAGTTACTGAGATTTTAATTAACAAAGATCCGCGTATAAGCGTGCATCGGGCTGTCTTACGCGCGTAGGGCAGCCCGATGCATGCTTATTTGCGGATCTTTGTTAATTAAAATCTCAGTAACTATTGCGAATTTAGCAAAATGGTATAGGACTTTTCACCTTAGTTTTATTCCTTCTACCTGCCTACGAGAGATGTTAAACCAATTCTGCGACACCCTGTATATATATATATATATATATTTGTTATATGCATATGTTATACTTATTATACAAGTGTACTCATGAGTGATTTTATTGTTTTTTACGTTATGGTCGAAGCAGTAAGTAGATGCTTTCCAATTAGCGACACAAGTCGACACGAGAGTCATTCTGTCCTTGTTCAATATTTAATGAGAAACAAAGACACAATGACTCTTGTATCGTTTAACCGGAAAGCATCTAATATGTTTCTGCACTTTATAAAAATCTTTTTTAAAACCTTCATATTCATTTTAATATGTTGTAAACTAATTAGTTGTTTTAGCTAATATATTTGACACTTTATCTTTATTATGTTATATGAAATACGTACGCGGCAAATCTTACGTACCAAGCAAATCTTGTCTTCCATTTATGATGTACGATATACTTGTTTGTGTAAATTTATTCAAACAGATGTGCAATTGTCGTCTGGGTCATCTGGTACAGTTGCTAACGGTCAGTTGATAATATGAAGTATTTATTAATGTATGCTTCGAAATGGTGACGTTGTGTTTCTGGCAAAGGCGTAAGTATTTTTGAACATAAAGTTGAACTAATACTGCTTTAATATTATTTCACCAACAAAGATGCAACGTTTTCATATGAAAGCATTTACACTGCTGTCTGTTTGTCACACAGTATAATTACAAATAAACAAAAAAGTACGAAAAACATAAATTACACAATATTCTTTTGTTATTAAATGGAAAAAAACTGCCTTTCTTTAATTTTATGATTACAGAGACGCATTTCTGCTCCGTTCAGAATTGGTGTACATTATTTTCAATATTATTTACACAGAGGAGTAACTCACGCAAAGGTGCCACTGGAAATTTAGGAGTTTTTAATTAATTGATAATGTGAAGTACACAAAACCTGAAAGCAATCGTATTTTCCATTTGTTTCCTTGAACTTGTAGCGAAGAGAAGAAGAGGAGCGAGAAGAAGAATGACAGAATGTTTAAGGTCAGACTATCGAGAAATACATCGCGTGTTGCATTATTATTGATGTCACGTTATATTTATTTAAAGCGATCACATACATTGTAACAGACATAAAACGGGAGATATTCTATAGCTGTGTCATTTCATGTCGATAAACTATACATCTCTTTTCCGAATATTCGACACGAGGTCACATAACGTGAACACATTAATAATTATTACTCAGTACGTTATTTGTCACATCAAGAGCCCTCGCATTTATTCGTAATAAATAATCAATATCGTTATTAATATAAACAGTGATAACGTAAAAAATTTGCTACATTGCCATACAAAGTATCAACGGCACTTACATTGCAAAGTATAACATAACTCTCTATGAAAAGTTTAATTGGTAACAACGGTTAAAATACGTGTGTGTGTAAACTATAGAAGATATATTTTTTTTTATAAGTCGCGCATGATGTTTTTCAAACAATGGTATTTCTCGAAGTGTTTTTTCTTTTTTTCAATCCCGGTCGAATTAAACAACGCAGCACCAAGAGAATAACTCTATATAAAAAAAACGAGATTGCACATAGCGCTCGTTTTCGTGTAAATTCCACAAAAAGTCTACATCAACAGCTACACAAGCCTGTAAAAAACGTTTCAAATAATACACGCCGCATTTCGAATTATCGCTAGTGTAGAAATATCCGTGAGATTTTGATAAAAAATCTACTGGAGAAATGTTCTTTTTGATTTCTAGTTTGGCTCCACGAAGAAGTCTCTCAATGACAAATCGATCGATGTTAACGAAAATTGTGTCGGAGAAAACTTTTGCTCTTTCACGCATATTACTTGCAACAAGCTCTTCCTAATCGTACGACTTGCTCTTACACATTAACGATTACACAATTAAATACTCGCTATGTGATGGATAACGATTATGCGATTACAAGTTAGTATTATCTTTTGTTTAAGTCTCTTATCGTTATTTCGGTGTCAAATAAATACAGATATAATGATACGGTGTTTTTTTCGGACATTTTAAATGTTAAATTTTCGTGGATAAAGTCTCGTCGGAGAGGGATAAGATTTGGTGGAAATAAAGAGGAAGAAATAGTGTTCGATACTTCTTGGTCACAAGGATATCAAAAAAAAAAAAACGAAAGAGTTTCACGTTACGTAGACTCCTACACATCGGAATGTTGGGAAACTCGGATCGAGAATACAAAATGATAAAAAACAAAAAAACAAAAACCGATATATATAAATCATGAGAAAACGCATGAATCTGCGACATTTGTGCTTCTTAACTGCTTCTGAGTGTGTATTAAGAAAAGTTCGTACATTTACGTGAATGTGCACTCTTTTTTATAAAACGCGATCGTCTACATCTCGATCTTGTCGCGATGGTCTTTCTTATATAACGATACGAGCGAACATTATCAAAAATTTGTGCGTCGTTTTTATATCGTGCGCTGAGACATCGTGAAAACGGGAGAATCTGTATATACCTAGGGCATCGTCTTAAGCTTCTGCTAACATGTAACATTCATTATACGCATCTGTTCGATGAAGGAAAAAAATTCTCCGGGTCATTGATAACACAGATCTGCAAAGTTTTGTTGAGAATCAAAGGTGGTTTTTTACAATTTTGTGCGCTGAATATGAATCTGATCGCAAAAATTGCTCATCACGTCAGATTTTTGAGATAAATGCAATAAAAATGATCAAAAATAACAATTGTGATTATATTCACAAAAGTAAATCAGACCAGAAAATCTTCTCCCTTTCTCTTCCTCCTACCAGAAAAAGCGTGAGTAAATAATCACAATCGATTTAACGATCTTGATTGTTGCCACTTTTAACGCGACGCTGATTGGACGTCTTTCGGTGATGTTTCTTGGATGCATTTCTCGGTTCATGTCGTGCGTATATATATATACTAGCTGTCATCGCGGTGACAAATTGGGTTCGCTGACAAAACACGTTAAAACAAAAATAATAGCGCGCGCCTATGTTGCTATATATATATTTTTTGCGTTTCCGTTAATTTAGATCTAATTAAATTAATTAAATTAGCCAGATTCGACGCACAAAATTAATTAATTAATTAAAAAACCACTTTTAATTCTCCAACAATTTTCAACACTCATTTCGCAGACCTGTCTAATTAATATTTCTACTATTTATCGGTGTGTGTGTACATATAAATTATTCGATCTAGAATCGTTTCTTTAACGCGTATTGCTTCTAAAGTCTATACAAGTATAAATTTATCGAAAAATGTTGATCGTACAAAAAGTGATTATTACGCGAATGTTGATGTTTTTTCTCCGGCTAGCACGCTTTTTTTAATCGATGATAATCGTAAGCCGCTTCATCATACTCGGTTTAGAATGCAACATTCAATCTCAATATATTTAGCGACCGTATTAGAAAAACACATGTAAAACTTTTGCGTGATATATTATAGTTACATAACAATGGTCACTTAAATTAAAGTAAACTAAAAATCGCAATCTTCGTATGTACATACAACATCCTAATTAACTGTATTTAATGAAATATTTTCTTATATTCAATCATGATACAACTTAACAGCAACCTTTACATATGCTTTGTTGCAGAAATAAATTGTCACAACTTGAAATAAATAAATTATATAAATATACAGATTCACAATCTATAAATTGTAATGATACATAATCGTGCTGGTGGTGATAAAATTCTAGATTTGATGTAACAACAAAGAAAACTTCGAACTTGAAATTTTTTTAATGGTTTTTTGATTATATAACGTGTCACGTGCATAATATAATTATGTCACAGAGTGCAACTATCTTTCATATACGTATTTGTGTAACACATAACGTCATAAATTAACACAACTTTTTTTTGTGATAGCTCAATGTAAAAATGTTACAAAACAAATAACTTCCTCATTTGTCTCTTTCCAAACCGTGCGACTCTGTCGCCATGCGAATTCTCCCCTTATCGTTGATAATAAACAAGCAACTGTCTTATTAATAATAATAGTAATAATCATAATTGCATGTGACTAATATCACAATTGTTTTTGTTTTCGTGATTAAATATTTCTACGTATAGTCGTTGGCTTTCTAATTTCTCTTTATATCTCGCGAATTGCAGAAGTTGTCATATACAATAAATGAAAACAAAAACATTTTTCAAAGTATTAGACTTTTATACGACAGACAACAAATGCTGCTCTTGACCTTGGAACTTTCAGAATTCGCTTGTGATTTTCTTTTGTGTGTGATCGTTTGGTGAATAAATTTCATTATACTTCTGGTTTTCAATACAAAAGCTGAGAAGGTCGGGAAAGTCTGTTGAACGCGTTGGTGAAAGATCAGAAAACATGATTTTCGTGTGTCAAAAAAAAAAAAAAAAAAAAGAAAAAAAAACAATTGAGGAACGGACCAAGGTCAATGACGTGAAGCGCGCCAGTGATATACATTACAGCGATGAAGCGATAATGAAGCGAGAGTGAAACGATTAAAGTGAATGTGTATGAACTACATACATGTACAACCTACTGGCCAGCGGCTGCCGCATCCTCCTTTGATGGAACAGACCTTGATCGATGGGAATAGAGTGTGAAAAGAACTGAACTTAATGTGATATATTTGATGATTAGCGAACCTGAAAGCGAGGACGATACTCCGAAACGAATGAAGTGAATGAATATTATTTGGTGGTGACAAATGACAGGAGCGTGATGATGAGAGGAAAGGAAGAAATATAAAGTTTCATTCATTTCTCTCGTCTTGAGTCCTTATTACGAAAAAGCGAATCTCAAGAGAGAGAAAGAGAGAAAAAAAAAGAGATAGATGTTTCTCTGTCTTTTGTTTAAATTACCAAAAGCCTCCCGCACTGCGACCGCCCGGTGGATTATTTACGCGAATGCATGCCTTTCGTGCCTCTTCAACGTCCTCTGCAAGAAGAACGCGTTTGTATTCACCGAATAAAAAACGAAGGGCGAAGAGAAAACGAAGAAACGAGATCAAATAAAAAAATTGTGGATACGTAAATTTATAACAACGATTTTATAACTTACCGCTGATAGAGAAAGTAGTATCCTGCAGATTTCTCTGCCCTTCGAGCCTCGGGCCCTTCGTAGATGGCGTTACCACAGCCGAATCCGGGAAGGTAGCCATATAATTTCCGGTTTGCAGTTTTATCTTCGGACTCTCGTGAATCGTACCGTTCTGATTGGCACGTGCTGCAGCTGCCGCTCTCGCTTCTTCTTTAGCTTTCGCGATCGCAGCGTCTTCCTCGGCAAATCGCTTCGCTTCCGCCTCGGTTCGCGCAACTCCGCGCGGTCTCTACACAGTCGCATGTCAAGTTTCAATTTAAAATTTCGGTAACATTTTATCCCAAAAGAGATTTACATGGTTCTCTTTTATATACTATTTTTCAAAAATTATACAAACTGTTGCTAAGAAAAAAAAAAAAGAATTTTTGAAAACTATTACCTTTTCTTTGTCGCTTATCATGTCGTACACGTAAGTTCCGAATGGCTCCGTGTTCACGTACTTTCCGAAACCATGAACAGCCTTGAGCTCGCACTCGTCCACGCAAATGCGTCCGTTGACAATCACGTATTCAGGTACACCAGTTACTTCCATACCCTGTGTATATATAAATAATTGATATTATTACTCTGTAAATTTGACGTCAATAATTTTATAATAAGCGATAGTTCACATATTCTCTTGAACAATAACACAATGTCACATCGCAATTGTGTGAGTTCTCGCCGAAAGCCGACGACTTAAGCAAACTCGCCTCAAAGATATTAAAGTCAACGGCCTGGACGTGGGTCTGAGCGGAAATGGTACGCTTCCTGTTCGGATCCCAAACGACAATATCGGCGTCCGAGCCGACGGCTATGACCCCCTTTCGGGGATACAAGTTGAAGATTCTGGCGGCGTTCGTGCTGGTGACGGCGACAAAACGGGTGGGATCCATGATACCGGCGTGCACGCCCTTCTCCCAGAGAACGGACATTCTGTCCTCTACGCCGTTTACGCCGTTGGGAATCTTCGTGAAGTCGTCCTTACCCAGAGCCTTCTGATCGGAGTTAAACGTGCAATTGTCGCTGCCAATAAGCTGAAGAGTATCTCTGAAAAACGATCACATTAGTCGGAGTTCGAAGAGATAAAAATCGAAAAGTAATTCCAAGAGAAAAAAAAACAAAATAACAAACGGTCACCTTGACATCGAGTAGGCTGGAGGTTAACAAGAAATTAATAACATGAAATTAAAAATCCGCAAGCGTCGAACAATTCAAAGCCAGAAGACGGCTGTTAAAATGATAGTCGTTGAAACTACTCAGTTTTTCCTCCATCCGTTTAATTAACATTAACGCGCCGTATCACACATACTTCCCACGTTACGACTATTAATATCAAAACCAAGACTCACGCTTATGTAACTCCGCGCCAATTCATTATCAATTTATTATTGCGAAATGCGCATTTGTGCGTGAAATACATCTATTACGATTACATCAAATCGTAAAAAAGAATTTCGAGAACTCGGATGATGAAATATTTTTTAATATAAACAACAAAGACACACACGTGACAAAATAATACCACGGGTGTCCGAAACCAATCGATATTATATTTGCTCGAAATTCTCTGACTGATTCGGCAATTTATAAATTTTTTTATATTATATAGGTAATTTTTACTAAAAAGAAAATAACGTACTTCTATATCAAGTAGTGAAACAACCTGGTTTTGTAAATGCGGGGCGAGTTTTATCTGCGATCTACTTACTGGGCCAGATGTTCGGTTAGATAGGCAGGTGTCGTTGAGTCGGGCCGCAACGGCGGGCTAGTAATAAAATGCCTCGCTCTCTCCATGTCTTTGCCATATTGCTCACTACCGTCGATACCGATAGCGCTCGCCAGAGTCTCTCCGAAAACGATGATACCCTCCGAACGTTTCGCCGACAAGACGTCGGCCGCGGACTTGCTCGAGATCGACGTTACGTACAGCGGACTATTCACCTAAACGCGATATTTTTATCCTCTCACTGAAATAACCGCTGTGTGCTCTCACTAATCTGTTATTCTTTATCAATTTAGACACACAAAGCAAATAGCGGCTGAAAACAGTTCGTCTTACAATTTTGGAGAATATATTTTTTATATGTTTCTAAACTTAAAAAAAATGTTTGCTTCAATTTTTGCAAGATATTGTTCTCCGCTGGAAACTTCTTTCAGCCGCGCAATCAATTTCTATCTGACATCAATTTTACACAAACACTTTCACCTCTGACAAATAAATACACAACGCTAAAAATTAACACAAATAATAATCGTGAGAGGGGGAAGAAACGTGCTGAAAGTACGTTAACACAGGCGTGTTAACTGATAAAATAAAAATAAGAAAGCAAATGAATTTTTGCTACTTTCAACATACATGCGAGTATAAAATTTTATACGGGAATTGCTAAATATAAATTTCAGCGCGCACGATAACAGCATAATTGCGCTCTGTGCACGTACGTCACGCAAACGTCTAGCTACATAACGTAGAAACTTAAATTACTATTGCCGCAATTGCAACCTATTTCCGCTAATCAGCTGTATCAGAAAGGGCAAAGAGAAGGGGGAGGGAGAAGAGCGCAAAACGATACACGTGTTCAGTCGATACTTTGTGCCGAATGTACCTGCGGCGATGTTATTTGGGAAACGTCATCCGATCGATAGAATAGATATAATTTACGGTAATATCGCGAAATAGACATCGAGTTTCTCCAATCCGAGATTTTCCCTCGGTGTACGCTTAGTTATTTAGGAAAAGACCGGTCGACGTTTTTACTCCTTTTAAGTAGAAAGTACGAGCGCTGTGATATACGCGTTTGCGATTTCGAATGAAGAAAGTGTCTTCCGACAACATTCTTCTGGACAAGATTCTGTACTTGGCGAGGGTTTTGCCATTTGAAAGTGTGTCTTTAATCGGATCTGCGTTTAAACAGCCAACAACTAGCAATTTTGTATTCGACTCTGCGGTTTTTAAACTGTATATAATTTTTGGATAAATCTTCGAATTTTGTGCGCTCGTGTGTGTTGAGCAGCCGGTTACGACTTTTTATTTAATAATACGCAGACAAATATCATGAAATTCTGAAGTGTGCTAGCCAGCTCTGATGTCAAAGTCGTTCAAATTCCAAATTCACCGGCGTCTTCAACTCACTTGGTCAATTTGTTCAGCAGTACCATCGGTGTTTCCGGATCCGGTCTGAGTGGCGGGCTTATAATATGACCCGCGGCGTGTTTCCAGCATTTGTGCCAATAGTTGGTGCCGTCGGTGCCGATCGCGGCCGCCAAAGTCTCGCCGAAGACGCACGCGCCGCGCTTACGCGCGGCCTCCACTTGCTCGGCGGCGCTACGACTCATCACATGCACTACGTACAGCGGACAATTGACCTAAGCGTGCAGAATTTCGATAAAAACTAAAAAAACAAGCAGCAAATGCGACAATGACGCCTGGCAATAGCACGTTCATTGTCGCTTGTAGCTTTTTACACGTAGATAGTAAAAGAAGAGATAAAAAAGAGAAAAAAATTTTTAAGAGATTTAAAAACACTAAAGAGAGAGAAATTAAATTAAATGATACGCAGACAACTTTAAGGCGTCAATGTTGCACTTCACCGCGTGACACAGATATTCCTTAAACTCGGCGGCGAGGCTAGTGAGAATTAGACTTTTGGGCACTTGCCACGAAAAGCAAGCGCTTTGTCCTGAATTCTAATCTACGCCAAGATTTATGATTGTTCGTGAACTGAATACCGATGCGGATAGCGTGCCAAGTGCATTTCTAACAGAGAAACGTCGAAAAACTGATATAAATGTAAAAAAGCTCTGCGTGCTCGGAACCAAGTAGCGTAATGTAACGTAAGAATAGATACGAGGCACGAATTGATGAGCGATTATATCTAAGAGATATCGATGCTGTCCGCAACAACGACTGACGATGCTGCGGAAAGCTCTCCGCCCGTCTCGCTTACCTGATTGGCGATAATGCACGCTCTGTTCACAGCCTCCGCCTCAACTTCCTCAGGACGTGACATCTCGTGGCCCTCCGGGCCGGTAACTCCTGCGGCAAGCAGTTTCTTCGCATTCTGAAACAAGTTTATAGCGATGAGAAAGACAGAGAAAGAGAGAAAGAGAAAGAGAGTTCGTATACTTGTGTATTCCGCGTGAAAATCCCGTTCCAAACAACGCGTAACGCGTTGACCCTCGACCGCACTAAGCGCAACTTTCTCAAATTACCTTTTCGTTTTTATGTTTCTTTGTTCGTCGATCATAAATGAAAGAAAAGATGTAGTAAAGAACTTTTCCAATTTCTCTCGCATGTAAATTCTAACAGATTATATTTCGTACTTTCGCGCAAATAAAAATGTCAATGTAATCAATTTTCTCATCGGTCCAATTTGACAATCTCGAAATAAAAAGTCTCACGGTTAGATATCGGAAGGATATCGTCGGTCATCCTGTATGTACCTCATAGATAATGTCACCGTTTTCCGCATGCACCATCGCAACAGCGCCGATCTCCTTGCAGGCTTTGAAAGCCTCGATCAGATCCGGGTCTCTAAGCATGAGCAAGTCACGGTACGCCATGAACATCTTGAAACTATTGACACCGTGAATCTTCGTCAGCGTCTCCATGTCCTCTCTGACCTGCAAAAGAGACCGCAAGCATCGATGAATAATGAATCGAACGCGGCTTCCTTTTCGACGGCGGTGCATAACGTATAAGGAGACACGACGACGACGACGACGACGACGACGATGGCGACAACGTTCGTTTCCATCGCGCACAGCCTCAGGCAGCACGTGTGGTTTCCTCATCCGTCATGTGTCACTCGGTATTCCAGCTGCGTGATCGCAATCGCAATTACAGGCCGGTTACGAGAGATTCGCAGACAGTCGCCAATTTACCGAACGAGATTAACAGTTAACAATATTTTTGCGTTTGGGATCTATCGCGCGCGACGTTTCGCGACTCCGTGAATAATCGAAACCGGAAATGTAAATAGATCGTCCAGTCGCGACTCTAAACCACCGTTACAAAAAATAATGAAAATCAAAGCTGAAGAATTAAATTTAATTCCGAAGCTATTGAACTTTATTCTTCTTTGCTCGGTTTGAATTTAAAAAGAAGAACAAATAAACAAGTCAATGAAGCTTGATGAGCTTCTATTAATTAACAATAGAGCGCATCCGATGAATTCGTTAGGTCTTTCGGATTATATTGGCTACCTTAATGAACCGGAAGTTGCAAGAGATAAAACCGAATTAACGTGTTGTGCGTTATGCTCCGCGCGCGTTTCACGTAATTTGCATTGAGCGTCGGAATTACGTAAATTGTCATTGACGCCAGTTGACGCCCCCCTCGGTCAACGTAACACGGCATAATAAATTCTGACGCGGGAACGTTGTCGGCAGAAGACTTAGATGTGCGTCGAGCGTCGCAGCTTTGAATGATCGCGATCGCGGTAGAGAAAGAAAGGGGTCGTGACAAAACGAGCTTTCTATCCTAGGGAGGTCTCGTGTTACCGCAATTATCTCGTTCCGGATGACTGAAAAGGCTAAAAGGAACAGTGAGTACTTGTGTGCGAAACCGCACGTGGCACGATGACCTGGCATGTAAGCATTAATTGATGCGTCGCGCGTCGCAAAAGTAGGATGTTACGATGCGTATAAAATTGAACAAAGTCGACTCATTCCGAAGCGACCCATGTTTTGAAGCAACGAGTCAATATAAAAGATCGAGATAAGATTAGAAATCGCAATTTTTTTTTTTTTTTTTTTTTGCACTCTATCAATCTCGGTTGAAGTGCGATCACAGACGGGAAAATGCAGTGCGATAGCTCGAGAGATTATCAGAAACTGATTTGTGTGAATTTCCAGTTCAGAACCGCGTGTCGATCTTCTTCGCGTTCGCGCAATCGCGTTTTTTTTTCTTTTTTTTTTTTTTTTAATATAAAAGCAAGATAAAATTTACCTTCGGACTCCATGATGAAACAACGATGTGCAGCGCGTAATCGCAGCACACCTTCTGATCGGCGTTCTCTCGATATCTCTCGTAAGCCTCTATCAGGCTCTCGTCTTTTCGCGGTGCCACAAAGTCGATGATCATCGTGGTACCGCCTGCGACCGCGGCCTTCGTGCCCTGATAAAAGTCGTCCACCGTCTTGGTACCCATGAATTCGAACTCCAAATGAGTATGCGGGTCTATACCGCCGGGCATCACGTATTTTCCCCTCGCGTCGATGATTCTCGTGCCACCCGGTATGATGAGGTTGCGACCCATTTGTCTGCGAGAAGAGATAACATCTTTCTGTTTTTGTTTTTTTTGTTTTTTTTTTTCAAATTTTAATTTCCACAATTTAATTATTCTCGTCTCTTGATTGACAAATGATTTTTTGAAAACCAAATTTAATTAGCTGATCGATCGGTTCTGGACACTGATAGTGTCTGCCGTCTATCAGTTTAATGACAGTCACGCTTGTTTGTTAAATCACAGCGAGCGCACAAACGCGCGCTCTTATCTGTCGCCGCCTCATTGAGGTTCCAAGTGATGGAACTACCGCGCGACGACGAACGAACGTGCGTATCGCGTTTCGCTTGTGTAATAAAGCGGCGTTCGAACACGTGAGCACTGAACGCATCGTGACTGTCATACCAACGTGAGCACCAAGCAGTCAAAACACACAAACGCGTGACTATCTTCGGAAAACAAACGTGCGAGCACGCGTTTCGGCAATTTGCTCCAACAACAAAATGTCGCATTGCGCGACTTTCGCGACAAAAACGATGCCGTCATTAACGCGCGCAATTTGTTATTATACGTGTTGTGTGTGGGTACGCGATGATAAACATACACGCGCAATCTCTTACCGTCGGAAGTTGCATACCTGATGATGCCATCCTCAATGTAGACGTCGCTGTCGATGATTCCGTCATCGTTGACAACCTTGCCGTTTTTGATCAGCAATCTGTTCTGCGCGCTCTGGAACGAGAGACGAGCGTTCGCGTGAATAAAGCGCGTGAGATTCTCGTTGCAAAAAAAAAAAAAAAAA
>NW_018020773.1:229951-277397 GCF_002006095.1 Pseudomyrmex gracilis | reverse complement strand
TTTTTTTTTTTTTTTTTTTTTTTTTTAAAGCGACTCCTCTACTGTCGCCGACCGTGACTCGCCCTGTCCTTGATATGAACGTGCGCAACGCGAGTTGACTCCAACATCCGGCATGCGCAATTAATGTGCGTACTTCGCTGTGTGTACTACGGCATTATCAATCAACGCGCTCGATGCGCGACGGTTCACGCACTTCCGCCAATGCTGGATTTAGAGCATGTACTTATGCGCGATGCGCATGACCCAATATGGCATGTTATTGGAAGGCAAAAGGAAAGAAGACTTGGGGAGAGTATTTTATTTTGTATCTTAAACAACACATTGAACTATTGAAAAACAATCGATTTAAAAACAATAGTAAAAAAAAAATTATTGTGTCGCGTGAGACATGTGTCAGAAATGATGCGAAGCTTGAACTCGTTCCAACTATTTTTTTTTTTTTCTTACTTTTGGACTAGTTTTCCGCACTGGAATTTTATTGGACTATTATTTATTGTTACATTGTTTTTTTATTCTTTTGATACGTTTCACATGACATGTGGTTTTTCTTGATGTAAAACAGTACAGATGATTGAATTGTTTGAGCTAACACAGAATATTTTTAATTCAGATTTTGATTTTTGATCTGCCAAAGAAAAGATCCAAATCAAAACATAAAAATTTACAACATCCTGTGTGTCCATCAGGCTCTTATATTGACCGTTTGGAAACTGCAATTGTAAAAATAACTTACCCACTTTTGTGGCGAAATCAAGTCGACATAGATAATATTCTGAAGAACTGCAATGCGAATTGATTGCGAACGTATGATCAGATATGTTTGGCAGATATCGCGATAACAAATCGGCACGTTTAGATTTAATTGGCAATCAACAAACTCACCGGCTAATAAATCGAAATCAGAAAGTATTACACGCAACTCAGCGTATTATTAGTTTGCAACCTTTTGTTTCACTCACTGACGTCACGCACAGCGTGCGCGATCTTTATCTTCTTGGAGGAACAAATTGCGAGGAAGAAAGAAAGAACCGGTGCATCGCGTATGCATTTGCACACAAACGCGACTGCCGCGACTCTCGACGAGCGAAAGTTACGTGTTCTCTTCAAAAAGGATTCGCAACGTCCGTGCTTTTCGCCCCCGTGCGCTCATACGGGGGAGATCATAAAAGCCAACCCTCTCTCTGGATAAAGGACGATGACGCGAATGAAGACTGCGTGTCGAGAAAAAAGAATAAAAAATTCCACGATGAAGGCTTCGTGAGCCGCCGCCGCTGACGTTCCGGAAAACACGACGGCAAGTCTAGACCTCTTTGCGCCCCACGAGACCAACCTGGCAACGAGCCCTTGCGGCTGAGCTTCGCACACACCCTTCACACCCCGTGGAACACCCTTCGGGTATCGCGCCATTTAAGCTTCACGCTGCCCCGAGGCTTATGAGTCAACGATCTTGGTGGGTTCTTTGTCGCTTCGTTTATCGGAAAGTAGTAATTCGATACATAACGCGACGTGATCTAATTCACTTTAACCCCTCTCTCGATATTTTTCCCTCAAATTGCTCTATTATCTTATTATATATTTCGTAAAAAGTATTCAGACGATTTTTCTTTAAACACTTAATGCGGCACATCTTGTGTACATGTATATAAAACTGGATATGTGGAACAGAAAGCAGAGCGTGGGCAACACATGGGTGATGAGACTTTACGGGAAATGGAGAAACTCGGCTACCTCGACCTTCGATTTTTCTGTGTCGGGAGACAGCGGTCTCAAAGTCCCACAGACGTAATTTACGTGGGCGAGAGACCTTGTCATCTTCGGAGTGTAGTTATTAGTTTCCTCGGCCGCGGCCGAGAAACACATGTGTGTTTCATATGTTGAAGATCGGCGTGCGGTTATTTTCGACGCCACACGAGCTGAAAATATGTCGCGTTTACGCGGCGTCATCGTCTGATTTTTAAGTGAGATCTTCTCAAGCGAGAGCGTCTTTGAAGGCGATAGAATTCCATTAAATCTTAAAACGAGGTATTAGCATTCAAGAGATTTAACTCTCTCTCGCGACAAGTCCTCGAAAAGTCCATCAATTATGAAACGCTGACCGCGTCGCAAGTTTTCTATCTTTATTTTTTTCTTCAAGTTGTACCAAAAAATTAATAAAATTATTCTCTTACATCATTTCGAGCATAATTAGAACACAAGTCTCTCTCGCGCGACTGCAAAACGCATAAGAATACAATTGCAAAATTTATTTTCGATATGTTGCATCAGACCAATTAAAAATTAACTGAATTAATGTTACATTTATAGCGAAAAAAAAAATTGTTGTGTTATAAAGGACCGGCACACGTTGCGAGGCTAATACGACGCAAAATGCGGGCTGCGTCGAGAGCCAGACATGCGACCCTCCGCTTAAAATCAATAGGCCCCGCCACACTTTCCGTCCATACGTCTCTCGAATTCGTCGGCACGTACGCTTTGAGCGAAATCCCTTATCGCGAATAATCTCCTTTACGATCGAATCGCGCGCGCGCGCGCGCAAGAGAGAGAGAGAGATCCGTCGATTCGCCGCGGCGTGTCAGAACGTGCCACCCTTCGCGCGAAGGTCGCTCAAAGCGCGTGAGAGAATCGCAACTCGATTTCAGACTTTTTTTTTTGGTGCAAAACGCACGGGTAGGCGTTAAATTCTCTGTGCAACCAACGTATCGCAAGCGGATTTCCGTTACTCTCGGTTGCAATATTTATTACTTAGCGCGGCTCTTCGTCCAGAAGGTAAAACGGGCGTGGTCTTCTTCTTCTTCTTCTGCGAAAAACGCAACTTGTAGTGATTCGCGTGGCTGATTTAATTTAATTGAAGTTTGATTTAATTAAGAGCGCCGCGTGATCATTGGCTGCCAATGTTGTTGGTTTTCTTCGAGACACGCACGCGTGATGTTCCATTTCGATCATAAAAGACTTGACAATTAAAAGGCTCTCCGGCGCGGAAAAATAGAAAAGCGCGTTCTTTAACTTTTACCATTAAGGAGCGAAACTCGAAATCCTCGTTTTGTTTTTCTTTCTCTTTTTATCTATATCGTGGTTAATGGGGAAATCGTCGCGATGCAGGTGTTCGCGCTCGGCGAGCACCTCGGCGCGAATTTGCTACGACAGCGCTAAGACACGCGACCAACTTTAAGTATTGTGCAATTTTTGCTTGCCTGGTGCATTCGCGTGTCTCACATGTCGAAGTGACGTATAAAATGCAGATACGCGCGGCACACAAATAGGTATTTTAGGTTCAAACTTCGAAAGAAAATATATGTGAAGATTAAATATAATATAAGATTATGAATATAATACGTAAGAAATAACAATAACAATTGTTATATGTTACGTATTTTATTTGTTTAATACGTGACGTTAAACGCCACTTATTTTTTACAAGTTTAACTAAAACAAAACTTTACAAAAAGAATCTGCAAGAAATTGTTTATTATTATATATTTCCAATAACAACTTACATAATGCAAAACTAAAAATAATCTGAACCTCGCAGGAACCATATTCCATTTCTATTGAGCGTCTAACGGTGGTGTTAAGAAAGATAATTTTTTTTTTTTTTTTTTTTTTTGCCACTTGAACTCTCACACGTAAGTTCATTCTTTACAAATGCGCAAATCACGAAGCGGCATGCAAATGTGTTGCGCGCGAACCTCAACTTCAATAATTGCGCAAGAAAAAACGTGCGCCGACGATTATTACGTCGATCAAGTGTATCAATAATTGCGTCTCGCTTTTCAATGAGAGATGCCGTATATGTGGACACGCGTGTGTTGCCCAACACACGCGACCGCATAGAAAACCCACAAAAGATCGCTTTGAGAGAGCGGTATATATTGTCGTCGCGATCATTAACGTCCTTGGACTATATCCCACGATCGTGTTTACTATACTATTGAAGCGCGAATGAAGATGCATACGCGCGCGATTGCCATTAGCAGAGACATAAATTAACTTGCACTTGAGATTCTCCGCGCGCAGGTTTTTAATAAGGAAATTAATCCTGTAATTTTGTCCCGAGCGCTTCAAGTTTTTAATTACACAATGAAACAACACAATAAATAATAACAGTATATATATTTCGCGCGCGCATCAAGATGATGTGTTCTACGAACTAATTTCCGCCTGCGTTTTTTTATCTGCAAGTCCTGCGAACGGGATCTGAGAACGATCAACGTGTGGGTCTATTGTGTTATACGCGTTGCGCACATACGGGAAAACGGCGTGTTCCGGAAACGACGGACATAAGTCACACCTGGCTGTCGCGGTTCACGTTTCAGAAAGGAATGCCGGGTCTCGATTGACCGACTTAGTCGTCGGCCAGCCAAATTTAACACCGCATCAGCGTGAAAACGATGAGGAAGGCAGGCGCGAAATTACCGCGCGATCAACAATGAATAAATAAAGCGCTAAGAATAGAAAGATCTCCCGGAGGGAGGAAGCAGAGCGAGATAAACACCTGACGAAAATGATGATACTTCGATATGCTTCGAAGGCCATATGTGTCGCTTTCGATTTTTGCAATATATATATATATATATATATATATGTACATATATTAATCGTTGAAATCGTAAAATGTGTTCCGTCGTAAATGAAACGTTCGACTCTGAGTTAATGCTCTATTTTTAGGACATTCAGAAGTAAAAACTTTATTAAATTTCTAATCGATATAAATGATAAAAAGGTCAATATATAAAGACAAACGAGGATGTTGATACGTTAATTAATCTCGAATTATAATTAACATTTACTTATTCGTTTTGATCTTTTGTTTTTAGATTCTTTTCAATATACTTGTATTAGAAATTATCATAAAATCAGTCGGCAATTAGTATAAAATATAGAATAAATTTGTCAAGAGATAAAAGATTGTAAATTGAACAATATAAAACTGAGAAACATTGTGTTTAAAGCGCGAGAGATGTTATCTCTCGACGGAACTCCTCACCTATTAATAGTTGCTTTTTTTTTCTGATTATTTTATATTATAATTGTGGACTGATTTTACGATTAGAATTCAGAAGATGGTAATTTGACGCAAATCGCGCGCGGAAAGTAGCGTGCGATTAGTTTTTACTTGCGATAAAAAAAAAAAAAGTCATTATAAATTTCTTTCACACTTCTTGAAGCGTTGCAATTAGACGATACGTACGTTACAAGATACACGTTTCTTACATTAATTGCTGTATAAGCATAATAAAAAAAAAAAAAGTGTAACACGCTCTTCGAACGAGTTAAACATGTCACGAGATACCGAAGTAACATGAGAATTAGAGAACCGGGCCAGTTCTCATTAATTACACACGCCTTCCACATTATTACACGCCTGTCGTCGCGAGCGAGCGGCACATGTCGCTGCAACCGCACCTTTGTTTGCGCTCGCGAAATTATCACAAANANAAAAAAAAAAAAAAAAAAAAAAANAAAAGCTTGTCGGATAATCGTTTCTCAGTCAAATGCGACTAATTTGTTATTTCTCGTTGTAACGTAACGAATTCTCTCGCCGAAGATCGTGGGAGCGCGACGATGATCTCCGTAAGTTGTTCATCTTCGCTCTCGCGGAAAGTCGCGGTGTCTCTTGTCACATCCGAAACGACTCGTCGTATCGAGAAAAATAAACCGAACCGTCTGTTTGCAAGGTGTCGCAAACGTATGTATGTATGTATGCTAAACATAACGCCTGGCAGTTTTCTCGACATTAGGTCGCGAGCCCGACGAGTCGACGAACTATTGATTCGCCCCGCCGAGCGTCCACCCCGCGCGTTCAAGCTTGCTCCTGGTTGCGTCACAGTGCCGTACGATTTTCCCTTTTCAACATTGTATTTTTTTTCTCCGTCACTGATCTGAGAGAGAGAAAGAGAGACTTTAAAAGCTTTCGGTACTCTTCTCTTTTTTTGTGATAGTCTTCAAATCTCGAATAATTTCTCTTCTGTCTCACTCCTGTCCTTCAATTTTCAGAAAAATGCTGAATGTCATTTCTCAACAAGCGCTCGACTCAAAGTGTTGCGCGACAATAACTTTTCTGGTCGATATTCGAGTTTACATAGAGCTGCGCGTTATACGAAGAAGTCGAGAAAAGCATCGAGGCGTGTCACGTGCGAATTTTCGAGTTTTCCGCATTCGCGATGGAATCCAATAACAGAACCAATATCCGAATTGAGGGAATTGAGAGTCAAAAGATGTTCTAGCGATTTTTTAATTGAAATTAGCGCGCAATTTCGCGTCTAAAAAATTGACGAAGAGAGACGAAACATTCTAGAGATCTAGATTCTAACAAATCGCGCTGTGATTAAATACAGTTAGTGCTTGAGCGATAATACTCTTGATTCCTAACGGTACGTTTCGTTGTTCCGTTTGCAGAATCGGTGAGAAAGAGGATGAGAGCTTTTTTGTCTTCAATTGACGCTAACTGGCACGTGCTAATTAAACGCAACCCGCTAATATCCCATCGAGAGATAGAATTTTAAACACGGCGCAATCTCGCGGCGCATTGAAAACATATATTACAAATGATCCGAAAGAACACACACAATTTTTCTTTTTTTATCGACTGCTCGAAAACGCAGCGACTTGCAAGCGTTGCGGAAAAAAAGACGAACTGCTAAAAACAGAAAAAAAATCTCAAATCGAACGTTCGCGCGAGGTGACAATTTAGAGAGAAAAGTTACGTCTCTTTGTTTTTTTTTTTCCGGCTTTCGTGTAAAGACACAACTGTGGTGAGATTCGCGATACAGTTTCATCTTAGAATTGAAGTGCCACCGGCTGGCGCCGGGAGGCTTCGGATCAATAAGAGACAGCAACCTTGTCCCGCGATGCGACACTACTTTCGTTTTTCGTTTACGAGAAATGCGACACACACACGTTACGGCAATCGCGTTTCCTATCCCGCAATTTAGTGCTGCGTCGCATTTTGCAGCGTACGCGCGCGCGCGATAACAACGGTTTGCTAATCCAGATATCGAAATGCGAAACGCGCGGCCTAATAATAGCTCGTCGATACACACTTAATGTATTTCTTTTTATTTTTTTATTATTTTCCTATTATTGACGTCGGTGCAACGTAGAGACGTGCACAGTGTGTAAGGCATCCGCGATTGTCGACCTACATTTTCTAAATCGGTGCCTCGCGACAATGCGACTTTACATGCGACAAAAACCTTCTAATACACAATATACCGCGATGTAAGCATTACTTAAACGTCGCGATTCTTATCCTCCCGTATCGATCACATCGAGAGAGTTACGTTGACCCACGTGAAGTTGGCCCCCCAACATTAAAAAAAAAAAACTTTTTTTATGTCAATCGTTTGCACATTGTTTGCACAGTTTGGCACACTTCGATTTTTCGTTTGCACACCGCTCAATCAAAAGTTATATTTAAAAAAAGTTTCGGGGGGCCAATTTCACGATAGCCCCCCAACTTTGTCCAAATTTGTTTTGAAACCTCTTAATGGATAGATTTTCGTTTGCACATTACAAAAATACCTGATATTTTGTTTGCACACCTCTACTTTCAAACTTATGGGCAAATTTATAAATAAACGTCGTCTATAGCAATATACCTAAAACTTGGTAAAATCTTTTAAAAATTTTAAAAATTGATTAATCGATATAATTTTGTTTGCACATTTCAAAAACAATCGATATTTCGTTTGCACATCAACCGTTTACCACTTAGAAGCAATAAATATCATGACGGGGGGCCAGCTTCACATTTTGACTAATGTGCTTCAAAATCTATGGAATTTAGGTTGAAACCTGTGTAATCGATAGCATTTTGTTTGCACATTTCGAAAACATTTGATATTTTGTTTGCACATCAACCGTTTACCACTTAGAAGCAATATACCAGTCGTATCAAACAACCAAACTTTCTATATGACTAAAGATGCTCTAAAATTTGTGGAAATTAGCTTAAAACCTGTGTAATCGATAGAATTTGGTTTGCACAGTTCGAAAATAATCGATATTTTGTTTGCACATCAATTGTTTACCATTTAGAAGCAATAAATATCATGACGGGGGGCCAGCTTCACATTTTGACTAATGTGCTTCAAAATCTATGGAATTTAGGTTGAAACCTGTGTAATCGATAGCATTTTGTTTGCACATTTCAAAAACAATCGATATTTCGTTTGCACATCAACCGTTTACCACTTAGAAGCAATAACAAACGTGACGGGGGGCTAACTTCACATTTTGAATGATGTGCTTCAAAATCTATGGAATTCAGATTCAAACCTGTGTAATCGATAGCATTTTGTTTGCACATTTCGAAAATAGTTGATATTTCGTTTGCACATCAACCGCTTACCACGTAGAAGCAATATAACAGTCGTATCGAAAACCCAAATTCTCATTGTGACTAAAGATGCTCCAAAATGTATGAAAATTAGCTTCAAACCTATGTAATCGATAGCATTTTGTTTGCACATTTCGAAAATAGTCGATATTTCGTTTGCACATCAACCGTTTACCACTTAGAAGCAATAAATATCATGACGGGGGGCCAGCTTCACATTTTGACTAATGTGCTTCAAAATCTATGGAATTTATCTATAATCAATTTATCTATAATTTATCTATCTATAATCAATTTATCTATAATTCAACTATAATCAAACCGTGAAGTTCGCTGCCCGACACAATTTTTATTGTTTATAAGCTTGAAACAACTGATGTGCAAACAAACTAACAACTTTTTTGCACTGTGCAAACGCAATTCTATCGATTACTCAAATTTCACCATACATTCTATAGATTGTGGAGCATTTTTAATCAAAACGAGATTTTGGTATTACGACACGAGTGTTATTGCTTCTAAGTGGTAAACGGTTGATGTGCAACCAAAATATCAATTGTTTTCGACATGTGCAAACAAAATGCTATCGATTACACAGGATTTAAGCTGATTTTCATAGATTTTGGAGAATCTTTAGTCATAATGAGAGTTTGGTTTTTTGATACGACTGGTATTCCTTCTAAGTGGTAAACGGTTGATGTGCAAACAAAATATCAAATGTTTTCGAAATGTGCAAACAAAATGCTATCGATTACACAGGTTTGAATCTGAATTCCATAGATTTTGAAGCACATCATTCAAAATGTGAAGTTAGCCCCCCGTCACGTTTGTTATTGCTTCTAAGTGGTAAACGGTTGATGTGCAAACGAAATATCGATTGTTTTTGAAATGTGCAAACAAAATTATATCGATTAATCAATTTTTAAAATAGATTTTACCAAGTTTTAGGTATATTGCTATAGACGACGTTTATTTATAAATTTGCCCATAAGTTTGAAAGTAGANGTGTGCAAACAAAATATCAGGTATTTTTGTAATGTGCAAACGAAAATCTATCCATTAAGAAGTTTCAAAACAAATTTGGACAAAGTTGGGGGGCTATCGTGAAATTGGCCCCCCGAAACTTTTTTTAAATATAACTTTTGATTGAGCGGTGTGCAAACGAAAAATCGAAGTGTGCCAAACTGTGCAAACAATGTGCAAACGATTGACATAAAAAAAGTTTTTTTTTTTTAATGTTGGGGGGCCAACTTCACGTGGGTGTTACGTTGACCGTAACGTAATATATATCCACCTCGCGTCAAATCTTACTGGTAATATATTTACGAAGGAATTCAGAAATCAATCGCGTCATTAACGACACAGAGACTGGAAAGCGAAAAGCGAGATGTGCCAAGAGTGCGTTCTTCAATTATTTTCGTAATCATGAATACATTTCAAGTATACTTTTGTTCCGAAACCCCGAAGATATTTACACAGTCGTGTCCGATTCGAGTTTCTCGAACCGGATTGAAGAATTGATTGCGACTCTTTGGTCTCGATTGAACGAGCGCGATAATTACCGAGCGCTTCGGAGGGTGTTTACGAGACTTTGCAATATATAAGTCCGATATCGAGACTTGATTACAATTGCGAAACTTCTCTTTAGATATTATGTGTAACAAATAATTTCGTTTACTTTGAAATTCGGCGAAGCGGCTCGTTTTGTCTCGCAAAACAAAAACGCTGATACCGTATCTTCGAAAACTTTCTATAAATGTATTACACGCAATAAAACAAGTCGTAAAAAATTATCTGTCGATCGAAGAGGTGCGATATGCGAGCAGAAAATAAATCGTGCCGTTGACATCGAAAAATCGAAGGCGATATCTCATTCGATGATGCGCGATAACTCGAAAAAATGAGAGGATTATTTTTATCTAGAGTATTTTAAATAGACGCGATTTTGATTAAACGCGCGATTATCTCATTTTGTATGCGAGCGATAGCCTCAATAAGATAAACGGCTTTGCGCAAAAGTCTCTCATGCAATGAGAAATTGCAAATCGTCTCTCCCCGTGGAGACGATTAAAATCGTTTCGTTGGTGGGAGATATGTATCGGCTATCAACCGGTATATTGGCTAAAAGTGCGAAACTATAAATATATATATATGTATCTGCTTCTCTCTTATCAACGGTTTTATCGCTGCAGATTGCTGCATATAAGCAGTGATATTACACGCTTCGAGTTTCAGCAGCGCCTACTTATCGACCGACCGGCGGCTGCAACAAGTCCTCCGCGTAGGGAGCAAAGGACGCGATAGTGCTTCTTATCACACGCGATATAGTTGTTTATTCCATATGCCAATTAATTATGTTGGCAAGACAAATAACGAAGATCTCTCTTTTACGTCAACGTCGGCTGCTAGAAAAAAATCGCGCAAATATTCTCTATTCTTAATTTTATATTTATATAATTAAGATTTATATAATTAATATAATTAAGATACATATATATATATATATATATTAATTCATATACGTATAAAATTAAAATTCAATTTAAATTAAAATATATTTGTATATAAAAAAAGTAAATTTCTTAGTTTGCTAATAGAGACTCTGTCTCTCTTTAAAGTAATTATTCTGAAAATAATGAAATACCGAATTTTCGCCACCTGCTTACGAGAACAATAAAATTTGGAGAGACGAACGAGGCTCGCTTCTACATTTAGTGAAGTATGCAAAGAAGTTGGTGAAGTGAACTCTGCGGAGCTACTTGAGAAAAGCCAAACAAGAATCGAGTTAATCGCAGACTTAGCGTCAAACAATGTTATAACGCAACAAGTCCTTCAATCCCCAAGTTGCTCGAAGAAATCCTTCGACCCCGATGATATTATATTCAGCTAACATATAATATTCAGCTTGAATTCTCACGGTGAGAAAAACTCGAACTCAGAAATATCACCGTCATAACAAAATCGTTCGCATGTGTTCGCACACATGAAACAAAAGAACGCGAGCTCGCGATCTAAAAAATTGTTTTGATTTTTTGTCGAGTTTTGTTCGGGACAAAAACTGTGCTGCAAAAATTGTTTCAAATGAGGATCAATGTGTTGTTATTTGCGTGTGTCGTTTAATATTCGTTACGTGATCGGCAATGACGAATTCGATCTCGAATTAGAAAAAAAAAAGGGTGGAACTTGAATTTTTCATGATCTTATCTTATCTCTTTCGCGGAGCGCTGGAAAATTCACGAAGAACTCGATTTTTGTTATCTCGCGTGATCATTTTACAAATACACGAAATTTTTAACATACAAATTTTCATTATAGTGTTTTTATTAGAAAAAAAATTACTCTAAAATTTACGCGCGTTACGTTTTAAATGGAACCTGTTCTGAGATTTGGCGCCATTGACGATTCTCGCGCGTCGCGATACGTGCCGGTATTAAAACGCAAAGAATCGACATCGACAACGACAATTCGTTGGAAACTCTCTTCAGAAACTCATCCTCAAATGTTCTCTCACAATTTATCATTGCGATCTATCGTATCCCTCGTTCTCTTCGTCTAAGAGCAGAGCTTCGCGCGAGCGTCACGCAACGCGGATAAAAATAACGCCGTTGTTTTTTTCCGCCGCGAGAAAAAAAAAACCGGTCTCTCTGCGAAAAGTTTACAGGTGCCGGACGCCGCCGAACTGTATCACTCACCTGCAGATGAATGGGCACCTTCTTCACCGGAGTGCTCATCTTGCAGACTTGTGTGTTGCGTTTCACGCGCCGGCGACTATCGCGATGCTTTTATTCCTAGACGGGGTGTTCAGTTTTGCTCTCCGCAAACGAAATCGGCGCTGTGTGTTCGCTTTTCACGCGCGTTGGATTTTTGCTCACTTTCCTGTTTGGCGCGAGCGGAGGAGAGAAGCGGAGAACCGAGAGAAGACGCAAGCCGGAACACAACGATCGCAACTGTACGATCGACTGAATGCGACTGACGCGACGCCCTGGCGCGTTCGCGTACGATGTCGTTCTTTCGCACCACTCGACTTCGAGGGTGAACTTCAGACCTCCCTCGTTTCGACCAATCGAAATCGACGCGTCCGGCAAAACGCGGCAAAATCGAAGCACGGAAAACAAGATGGAAATGCAACGAGAAGATCGCGTGCGTGTAACAATGTAATTGATAAAAAAATTATTTTTCTGCGTTTAAAAATAAGAGTTTGGCTGGAAGTTTCGCCAGAAGCCTCGACGAAACAATTTCAAATTGTTTCGTGACTGAAAAAAATATGAGATTTGCGCATAAATACAAAAAAAAAAACGATCAATTATTTATTTCCAGATAAAAGATCTACTGTGTGTCAAAAATCGAAGCGCGACGGGAAAATCTGAAGCAAAACAATAATAATAAATAAGTTCGTTTTTTTGTATATTTTATAAAAAGTGCAGTAATATACGGAATGAGCTGCTATTGGTTAATTTGAACAGCACAGAGGTTAGAATCGACGTCGAATTTGTCAGCTTCCCGCGAAAAGTCACACACACGATTTTGCGTCGTTATTTCGAGTAAACATGCGCTTACGTTTGCACGTGAATAAAAATTTAAACAATCAAGAGGAGTCCGAGCTGCATCTTATGCCATGCAAAATTCACGGTGACGAACCCGTAAAGGTTTCCTCCTTCTTCAAACCTTACATTCACAAGGTGGACGAAGAACGTGAGCGGTTAAAAACATTTTTCAAACACACACTTTGCCATTATTTTTGTTTTACAGAAAATGCCGCAAATGTCACGAAAATATACGCAGTAAAAGTAAATTTGTTATTTATACTTTCGGCTTTTTGTTCCATTGCTCTTCTTCGATAACATTTGACCCAAGGAGGTTATTGCAAAATAAACATGATGAAAAAAATAAACAAAAATAAGAGATACACTTTGCACAATTGTAATATACTTGTTAATTATTTAATTTTACGCACAGATTCTGATTGTTCTTTCCGCGGTTATCCACTTCAAGGGAAGAAGATCAAAGTACCTGCCGGCTATAAGGGTGTGATGTTTATCGAGAATAAAAAAGCGGATACGGAAAATAACAACCGAAATTTGTATTCTACAGGCACCTTTTCACAATTCACATACTGGAATTACGACAGAATACCATCTAAGAACGACGCCGTCGCGGCGGCTTTAGATTGGATTGACATAGCCGAAGCGGTGAGCAGATTGTTTTACAAACAATTCTGACACATGCATTCTCAGCACTGTGCTAATTTTCAAATCTTTTCCAGTTGCACTCGTCAGAAACATAGATGTAAATTCGAAGGAGATCACGTGTTGAAAAAAACTATTTTTGTTACACATAATTTTACCGGAGAAGAGGGAAATAATTGAAGATATTTTACATATAACAGATTTATTTTTACATCATAATGATTGGATGGTTATGTCACAAATAATGAGCGTATATGCGTTAGAATCTATTACCGTGTATGTAAAGTTTGTGTAAAGAGAGATTATAGCAATTATGGTGTTGTGATACAGTCTGTTCTAATTAGCAGCAACATGTTGAAAGAAAGTGTTTTCTATCTTGACATCTGTGTTTCGACTTCTTTATTATTGTTTTATCTCAAATGCAATACGATTAATACGTGTAAATGCAATCCCGAATAGATCATTTTCAGAGGCATAAATCTGTTTTATATAAGATTATAGTTTCATATTTAATTTCCTATTAATATATTAATATATTTAGTGCCAGTGATAAAAAGTTCACAATGACGGTATCATCCAGTGTGAATTACTATAGAATGTACACACACAGTATCTGAGATTAACGTACGTGCTAATTCTTTTATAATTACACATCTGTAAATTTACAAAATACAATTTTTTTTTTTCGAGAGAGAGAGAGAGTACGCGGTGTATATTGAATATTATTATTAGGCCAAGGAATTCAATCGGCGTGCAAACAGCACGCATCGAACATTCGTATGCGCGATGTTCACATCTGTTTCCCCGAGTATGAAAAAGTGGAGCGAAATCTTCTGTGAATTACGCGGATTGGCATAGATGAGAGGCGATGTGCGCGTTCGTTTTTATTCTAAACGAAGTATATGTATATATATATATATATTTTCGTTAACTTTAAGAAAAAAGAATTATAAGTATTTGCGATCTTTGACTTGAATGAATTTTCTTTGGCTTCGTAGTAGTAAAAATACTGAGGTACAAGATTTGTAGAACTAATCGAAAGAAAATCGTGTAAATATCACGAAAACTCGCGTTTTTCGTTCGTCCCTTACATTCTAAATTATCAAAATTGCTCGAACAACAAAACAATAAAATCTTTTTGTGATATACATATAATACTTTTCCCGATGCTATATATATATATATCGTTAATAGAACATATATAACTTAGATTCTAAAGGACCTATTTACAGTAACATTTTACAAAGTTTCTAAGGAACTAATCTAAAGATAGGTCCGCTGCTTATCACTTCGTTTCATTCACATGCAAAAGCTCTCTAACGTTTACTCGTTAAGTTTTAGTTTAAGGAAGTAAATGCTCGCCTTTACAAAAGGCTGTAGTCTTGTTATTGTTGTGTTTATGGTGTTTAAGCTAATCTTATATGTATATGTATGTAAAAACGAACTGTGGGAACTTGTTGCTTGATGGGCCTTAAATCGAGACCAAAACCTCGAACAAGACTGAACCAAGTTGTTCGTTCAAACAAACCTGTCTTAACGATTTAATCTCTTTAAGCTAAATATATGTACGTATGATCACATTAGCTTATCGTATAATTGTTCTGACGAAGATTTCATGTTCTCCGTGTCAGACACATACACACTCACACGCACACAGACACACACACATAGACACATTCTTCGTTAATTAGGCGTGTACTCTTTTAGATATACGATTGTTCAAAGATATCTGTGAAATTAAACGTAATTCGATAAGTAAATAATTCGCAATTTCTTCTACTATCGTGTAAATATTTGTTGCAACATCTTGTTTTTTCTTTTGTACCCTGATTTTAGATGTATATTTCCATGTATACATGAGACGACAATGAATTCTTTTTTTTTTTTTTTTTTAGAGAGAGAGAGATATGTCCTGTTCGCGAATGCAAGAAAACAAAAGATACCTAGCGTCATTTCTTTTTTTTTTTTTTTTGGCAGTGGCTAGTATCGAACGTATATCTGAGTTTCAAAATATTGTATAAAGTACAAGATACTGCAATAGGCAGCAAGTGGAATACGTATGTTTGGTATTGTCAGCGCCGCCGTTGTATATAGGTTTTTTTTTTTTTTATATAGAATTCAAAAAGTGGAATATATAAAAAAAAAAACCGTTACAAATGCCACTCGTGTATAATATAAAAAACATCGACAGTCTTGTGTGAGTCATGAGAGAAATGTACAAAATCTCAAGCAAACTGTTAACTAATCGCGCTTCGGACCGTCGTGTACATTCGTCGATCCGCATTACGCAGCTTCACTAAATTTGTACGTTTGTAAAAAAAAAAAAATAAAAAAAAAACAAAAAAAACAATATCAAATCAAGCGTTTTATGCTGTTTTATACGTGCTGAAACGTGCCTAATTCATTGTTCTGCTCCTGATGGAATTTGTTCTGATCCTGTTGCTGCTTGATAAAGGCGCTGAGCCTGTTCAAAAGAAACTGCTTGTCATGGCCTTCCAGTACCAACTGGTTCTTCAGTACCGTCACCATATGCTTGTTTGCGATCGTTACCGCGTAATAATAATAAAGAAGCAGAGCGAGAATGACGAACGCCGGTATGCCAAAACCGGCGGTGCTCAGAAAATATAGAGTCGATTGTAACCAGTTGGGAAATTGCGAGAACGTTATGATCAGTAACGACCACACGGACTCAAAGCCGCGGAACGGTCCGCACGACTTCGACGGCATGATCTGCTCGATCGAGTAGCCGATCAGTATTGTCGCCAGGATGAAAGCGACCAGCAGAATGAACATGAATAGAGAATTCAACCTGCTCGCCCGGTATATCTTGCTGGACGGTGTGCTATTTACCAGACAGGTGAATTTCTTCACGTAGAACAGGAAGAACGTGCCGATGACGGCGACCAACGGTAAAAGCGGGGCGAACAGGCAACCGAGCCAGCAGAGTGTCTGCGAGTAGACGATATCGAGCACGTGCTTGGGAAGATCGAACTCCTGCTCGCCGATGAAACGCAGAACCTTGTTCTCGGTGTGCCGGGCAATCAACGAGCGGGGAAAGTTGACGAAGAAGGTCATGAAAACCTGAATGAAGAGATCGGTGGTGTACAGCTTGAAGAACTGCTGTCCCACAAACGTTTCCCAGCACAATGGCTGTTTGTTGTTGATGTTGGAGCACTCGTTCTCCGGAATCTTGTCCGCGACGAGTCTGTACATGGACGTTAGCAGAACGCCGAGAGAAGCGAGTCTGAGAAACACCGTTCTGAACAACGTCATTCGGATGACGTACGACGGACTGTAATTCTCCAAAGCGACCAAATAACGAAAGAGGAACGGTACCGCCACGTTGAGCCCGACGATGCATACGTACGGCAGGAATTCGAGAAACAACTGCGTGATCTTGGATGCATCTGGATCTTGCGCCAAGTACGCCAGCTGGTCGAACGAGAAGTCGATTATGTAATAGATAAACGCGCCGCAACCACCGAGCACCGTTAGGACCAACACATGCACAAACAGACGTATGAAGAACAACTTCGTTTTTTCCTCGCGCGTACGATTTTGTCGTTCCTCCTCCATTCTCTCCGTTTCCAGAAATGCCTTTATCTCATTGTACAGCGCCTTGTGCTTTACGGCCGCGGACTTTTCGTTGTGAATGCAGTAATCCCAGCCGCCGAACACCAAATTGCAGTACCGATAGAACTGGCCCTCGCCCTCCACGACACGCTCCATAAAACCTCTGGCGGCTCGCCGAACGATCGCCACCAGACTGATGACAAAGACAACAGTAATGGCGCAGATATAAGCAAGCGGGAAATTGTAGCCGAAGGTTCCGCACACGCTCTCGTATATGTTGTGCGTGTACCAGCCGTAGAACAGCGGGGTGTATTCCAAAATACCGCCGCCTTGCACGATATCGGTTATGCTGCTACTCTCATCGGTCATGTTTCTATATAGTTCGGAACAACATGCTACGCTCGCGGTGTTGTTGGATGTACATAATTCGTTTTCCGACGTCTCCAGCAAGATCGCCGGCAGCACTATCAGCAAATATATACTTGCGAACAGAAATAGATTTAGATACATCAGCCATTTGATAAACAAAAAGTACGCCACTATGCCCATTCCGAAGTTTCCGCCTATTTTCTTCAGACTGTTATTCCACAGCTCCATCTTGGAGTAAGCCTCTTTCATCCGTATGCGAAATTGCTGCCAGGCTTTTCTGCGTTGCCATTTCAGCTGCTCAAATCCCTGAAGTCTCAGTTTTGTAGCACTCTAAACAAATTTATTACACAAGAGTTGTAATCTATACTAAGTCTATATCTGCAAGTAGATAAATTGCTCAAAATACCTGTAACTGATTCTTCAGCTGTATTTTCTGAGACATGCAGACAGGCATAGCTTTGATCTGCATGATTTCCTCCCAAGTGCGTTCCTCATTGGACAGATTTTCCGACAGGTCTGGTAGCATTGATACCGCCGCATCGTGTATGTTGGTTGACATACGCCTTGAAGTCGTTGTGCCGCGAGATCTGGTGCTGGTGCGCCTTCTCAGTGTTGTCTTTGGATCATTTCGGATTCGTTTCGCAGTGGCTGTCAAATAAACACAGAAAAACAAAATCTTTATTTGGTAATCGCATTGTGCTTGTGTAACCAATTCTTGGAATAAAAAAACAAAAAAAAAAAAAACTCACCAACACGAGACTTTTTGCTAGGAAGCAAAGTAGCTATGTGCGAAGGATCCCTTTGCAAGGCTTGTTGCAAATCCGCTTCTATAGCTGCCGGATAACTTTCTTGATAGAATTCTGCGCCAGCCTCTTCCCATCCGTGTCCCCTGTCGCACCCACGCTTCTTTCTCTCTCCGCCAGACATTTTCAAAAGAGTCAACAATTTTCAATCTTGCTTGCAAACACGAATCAGTCACATGTGACAATCAGAACTTTTAAACGTTTAATTCTGTGTAAAACAGTTTAAGATGACTCATGACATTAACAATCCACCATCTGTTTTTCTTCTGCAACACCTCTTCTTTAATTCCTGTTGATCGTTGGATATGATAACGGTGATGCATTGACTATGAAAAAAAAAAAAAACAAACTTGAGTCATTATCACGCATTGTACAGTGAGATAAAACACAATATCGGAGCGTGTATGTATACATACACACATGCAACGTACTGGACCGTGATTAATTGAGAAATCTCTTCTAAAAACTGTTCGCGTTGAAATTCCCGATCAATTATTGAGTATTCCGAGGGTATCAAATTTATTCTCAAGCCGTGAGGACATCACAACTCCGTTAATATCGGATTCGCCTCCTCGACGTTGCGCCGCTCGCAACGTACAACGTTGCTACGCACATATGAAAGCTTGACAAGGCTCGCAGCTCGTGGAAGTCAGATGAACATGGTCGATATGATCGCCGAACTCGGCACTTCAAGCCTCGCGAAACAGCAACGGACGAAAGTTTCGCGAGAGCTCATCGAACCGCACGGCGGCATTTTGTTTGGCTCGTACGTCAAAACCTAACACGTCAAATTCGCAGCAGACAGCTAATAAAAAAATCCTGTCGATTGCGGCAAACCAGATGGCGTCTCGATAGGTTTGCTTATGTTTTTATTATGAGCTCTTAACAAAAAAAAACAAAGGAGCACACAAAAGTTTCTATTACAAGCGTCTTTATTATCATCTCTGGTTTTCATGATGGGAATATAATAATCGTGCGAGTTTATATATATTATGCGTAGAATTATTATGTTACACATTCATGAGATGTTTACATACATGTAATGCACACAATCTAGTATAAATTTTTCGTAACTTGAGATTTACAGTCTTCACATCTCGCTTTATATATATTAAATTTTGATCGCTTTTGGTTGAACAAGTTATATATTTACATGTAAATTTGTATCTTTGTTCAATCTGCAACCTGCTATTGAAAACGCAGAATTGCATTGTATACCTACATTGTATGTACGCGATACAAATTTGTGTTTCAATTAAAAGACAAAAAGCAAAAGCTTGGCATTACAAAACGTGCTCGCGAGAGAGCACAATAAATAACAATTTTACTATCTTATTGGAGTGGTGCTCAACGTTAGAACTTTTGCAAAAAGTTAACTAACTTTGTAAATCTAGGAATATTACGTAATTTCAAGATCGTTTTCTTCCTTAAAGATATACCAGACTCGAATATTTTGAGACCACAGTTGCATTTAATTGTGTTACATGTGAGTATAATAATATAAGCGTAAGAATAGTAATTACATTACTATCACCATGGCTACATTAATATCAGTATAGCTTCCTGCGTTAAAAGTCTCACTTATCACTAAAAATACATGCAAACTAGCTTCAGTATTGTCGACCTCTGCCTCGGTTATAACCGCCACGCTGATAGTTATTGGTGTTGGAATTATTGCCTCCCTGATTCCATCCACCTTGAACCCTTCCTCCTCTTCCCCCCTTTCCTCCGCCATCTCTCCTGTCCTGATAATAATTATCGTGTGATGTGTTTCTTTCGCCTCCACCACCTCCGTAAGAATCTCTTTGGCCGGAATATTGCGACTGTTGATAGTTGTAATTTTGACCGTAATTCTGTCCCTGATTTTGATATTTCTGTCCGTAACCTTGGTTCTGCCCGTAGCTTTGACCCTGATTGTGTCCGTAGCTTTGACCTTGATTCTGATTGTAATTTTGACCGTAACTTCTGCCGGAATCTCCCTTATAACCACCACCACCACTACTACCCCCGCCTCTTTGATATCCTCCCGAGTCTCTGTGATCCGGATAACAATCTCTGTGGCCTTGTCCGGAATATTGGGGCTGCTGATAGTCTATATTTTGACCGAAATTACTGGTAGCGTCTTTATGATCGCGATAACCGCCACTACCACCTCCCCTACCACCACCACCACCACCTCCTCTAACATTACCACCTCTTCCACCTCCTCGATTGCTCCTAAAATTATTAAATATATATTTTATTACTCACATGTTTATCAATAACTAACATTTTCTATAATTGGTGTTACGCCAGTTTAGTGACTTACCCGGACGATTGTGGCCCTTGGACCCGATCCTTTTGCCATGGAGGCATCTCTGGTGGAGGTGGTTCTTGCTCGTAAGGTCTACCACCTCTGTCCGGCACCGCTCCTATAATGACGCTGTTGATCTTGCTTCGTGTGTTTTTGCGAACATTAACACTACTCGTCTTCTCAATCACCGCAAGATCGTCTCTCGCCGCTAGCAAATCAGCCATTGTTACTTTCGGTTCTTTATTCAAAATTTTTCTTCTCTCCTCGTATTTAGTGTTAACTTGAGTTTCCTGCGGTTTTATTCTGTCCGACCACTATATGCAAAATAATATAAAGTTATTTTACTCTTGTATATAGTTGTATGTGTATAAATGTTACATGTATATCTGTGAAAAATTCTACCAGGAATGATTGAACTGTGACATCAAGACGCTTGAGCAACGTGTCACGACGAATTGTGTATTCCTTGTGCAGTTCCTCCTGCAGTTCACCTAATTCCTTCCATTGGTTAACAGAAAGCTCAACGTCTATAAGTGGTTTACCTAGATGCTCGGATGGTACAGTCTTTAATACTTCTTGTAATTTAGATTCTAATTTTGAGAACAACATTTCAGGTGAAATATTATCTGGTGGTTTTTGAAATTTCAATGTCACCAGCATATTTTTCAAGTCCCTTGCTGTGTCACTTTCATCCTGTGTACAAAATAAAGAGTTTAAAACAGATATCATTGTGTATGTCTTGTTACAATAATAATACAAAACTTCATAAGATATCGCAATAAAAAAAAAAAAAAAATACTTACAATAGTTACTTCCAATTGCTTTTCTTCTTTAGGACATTTCACCTCTAATAATTTACAAGACATAAGTTCAGCTGCTAAGAATTCTATCAGAATAGCTCTTTCAGACTCATTGGCTAGTCTTTGATTTACATGTCCAGTCATTAGTTTCTCATTTATACATCCTAATTCTTTAAGAAAGAAACTTAACTCTAAGAGAAAGGAACTAGCATCATCTGCACTGGTTGTAGCATGAACAGTCTCATCAATGTCAATAAATGTCGCCAGTTGGTCAGCAAACCAAGCTACAAGACTAGTAAAATCTGTTGATTTTGCACCAAGTTTTAAAGCTTCTCTCAGCTTTTCTTCCTCTAGCATTGGTCCTGTATATCTATATTGTTGTAATCACAAATTTTTTGACAATCCGTGACATATGATTTTTGAAATTTTAAAATTGTAAGAATAAGATAAATTTCAATAAAGACCATGTATATCGTCACGACATAAAAATTAAATTAACAAAATTGACTTACAATTTTTGCGATATAACTTTTATCTGCTTACCCAACATCCTCGAGCATATGCAACAATTTCTCCTCCATGGTCGATTTTGTCTCTTCAGCTCCGAATGATGAAATTTAGCTGGTATTGAGCAAAAATGTGCAACCACAAGACAGATGTCTGTGTAATTTATTTCGAGATTTTGATGGCAATGCAAAATCGACTGCAGACCCTTCGTCACGGTACGTTGTAGTTTCGTTATCAACTCGGTTCTTCACGGTACTCCAGTAATACAAACCAATACAATACTGACGATCGTGAAACCGGTACCGGTAGTGTTTCAGTCTTCACGTCTAATATGGATTAAATTGCACAAAAAAGAAGACGAATCAAGGCTGGTTTTAATTGCAAAATTAAAGGAACGCAGTTCCTAATTCTTTAAGGCTGTTTCCAAAGCATCATGCCAAGCGAATGATTCGATCAGAGAATCGCACCGACAAATCGACATGGCTACGTAGTTGCCAATGTGCACCACCCGCAGACACAGAGCTCTGGCTTACAGAGCGGAAAAGCTATTACGGTTTTTTAAATGGCCGCTCTCCATTTTCTCTCTGGTAGCGTAGTAATTATCGGAGCAAAATTTTATGACTTAATTGCAAACAAGATATGCAAATAAAATGCAACAAGCAACAAAATATATGGATGTCTGTTGGTCACCTACACCAGGTTCTCTCTTGTTTTTATAAATTAATTTCGTACATAGAAAACGAGAGAGAAGAGAAGAGAGAAGAGAGAGAGAGAGAGAGAGAGAGAGAAAGAGAAACGACGTGGCGTAGCCGAACGGATTTCTACGTTCGCGCAGGCGTGAACTCCATTTCGCACTTGACAAAATCGAGAGTCGCGCTACTGTGTACACTATGGCGTATGCCGTGGCGAAACGACGAGAGTAGTTGTCCCTGTAGGCGTCGTTATGATGCGTGGGTCGTAACGTTTTTTTGAGAGAGAAGCGAGAGTTTGTTTTGAATCGATAACGGACGTGGGCATCGGTTTTTCGTTAAATTATGGTGATTTGCTCGGCGAGGAGTGGCGTCGTCCTACGAAGCCGCGACGATGGAACCGGACGTCGGTGGTGAGCGTCGTACGGACGATTAATCGAGCAGGAGAGGACTCTGTTGCCTTGTCGCGGTATTCGGTGTGTTCATTGTATATGCGATGTCGCGAAGTTCGACGAAGCTTCGCCCCGTCGTGCAGCGGCGGAAGCGCGACGTCGTGATCCCGCTCGTCGCGTGTCTGCTGCTCGCGTCGTCGTTGTCGTCATCGTCGTGGGTCGCGAAGGCAGCGAGCGATTTTAATAAGGATAGCTGCCCGGTCGAATGCGCTTGTCTAGGAAATTTGGTCGCCTGCAACGATCTTCGGCTTATCGAGGCGCCTAGTGGTTTGCCTCCGTGGATGGAGGTCCTGTAAGTAAACAATCGTCGATTGTTTATGTATAATGAAGGAAAGGGGAGGGAAAGCAACAGTATTTATTTAGGTATATGGTGCGATAGATATTTAAATTTATGATTGATGTTTATTTATTTATTTTTTAATTTTGACACATTGCACAATGACATTTAGCGAAGTGTGTAGTTTGGAGAGTTGTGGAATGTTTATAGTTTTGTTATTAATAAAATAAAAAAAAAGAGAGATGTAAGAGTTTGTACAAGTACAGTAATCATAAATGATTCACGTATGATTTGTTTTGAATCACAAAGATTATTGGAGCTGGTCTGTTTTATGTGTAAAGTGAACCAAGAGATAGATAAGATAGAGAAAGGCAATTCATAACAGATATAAAATCACTAATGACATAGATATTATAGACTAATTTTATCTAAGAGTTATATAATTTATTTTTGTTTTATTTCAAGATACGTATTTGCACATATATTTTGTAGAAATAAAATAAATGAAGGTTTTTATTTAGAGAAGAATTATGAAATGGTTTTTTATATAAACCATTTCATAATTAAATAATAAAATGACTAAGCTTTGTCATAAATTATTACAACGGTAATTTAAAAAAGACTAATAAAAAAAGTAATAAATATATATAAAAGTATACTTAAACATATTTAAATTTATTAATTTTTATATTAAACATGTTTATATTTTTTATTTTACAGTAATAAAATTGTTTTTTATTAAAAACTTCTATATATGATTGTGTTTCTTTAATTAAAAAAAAAAAAAGATATGTTTATAATTTATTTCAAATAAAAATTGAGGAGAAAGGAAACTACTATTATGCAGCAATTTATTATTTATTGGATGATAACTGCTATTACTCTATATTTGTTTGGAAGTCGAATCAAGGGGAGTTATATTGCTTGTTATGGCTGCATGTGGGTCGCTTGTTTCTTCGTTGCACTAAATGGTCAGATTGATGAAACTGACTTCTACAGATACATAGTCAGGTTTCCATATAGGGTGCTATATGTGATGATGGCTGATCATTGTAAAGTCCCTCTGATGTTCAGAGTCAAGGATAGCAAGAATCTAAGTAGAGAATACTCATGACTATGCTATTTAAGGTATTAAGAGTTGTAGAGAGGTAGCCCGAGGATGCTGATTTCATACAATACACATCCAAATAATTGAGACTTGTGTGAAACAATTTACAAATTAAAATTATTTTTACAAAGTTTGTTTACAAATTAAAACAATTTCTTAATGTTTAATAGAAAACAAATCTGAAATAGAAACACTCTGAAATACAGATGTACCATGTTAGTCTCTTTCATAACTTCTGTTATACAGAAACAATAAAAGATAAAGTTTTTTTCAAATGTTTTACAATTAATGAATACAATTTGCTTCTTTTTATATATTTTTCAGAGAATTAAAAAATAACAATATTGCTAACTTGGAATTTGACTCATTGCTTCATGTACCAGAACTCAAAAAATTGTAAGCAGATTTATTTTTTAAATAATATTTATTTATTGATGTACTGAAACAATAAGTTATCTTATTTGTGATTTATTCATAATTTTAGAGACGTAAGCGTTAATAAACTTGGAGATAATTTTACTATTGCCTTGTCGGAAGTAACACAATTACGTGAGCTTAAAGTGAATAAAAACCAATTAACAAAAGTGCCAGATCTTGTATTTGTTAAGAATATTACTCATCTTACGCTGTAAGTATTTATTGTGAAAGTGTTTTCTTTTAATAAAATCTGATAAAAATGATTTAATATTAACTTTCGATATATATATAATGAAACAATAATTATCAATACTGCAATTGTTTGTAGATCTCATAACTTAATTACCAGTATAAATGGAACTGCATTGCTCACTTTGCAACAGCTTCAGTATCTGGATCTCAGTGGAAATAAAATAAGTGTCCTTCAAAAAGGATCTTTCCTCACTCCTAATCAACTTACACATTTGTATGTATATATGTTTTTATTTAAAAAATCTTATTTATTATATATTGTCACGCAATATTTTATATTTGCAGAAATTTAAACATGAATCAGATAAGTATAATTGAAAACGGAAGTTTGGATAATTTAACTTCCCTGGAAGAACTTCGTTTAAACAAGAACCATTTGACACAGCTAAAAGACCTTTTTTCAGGTTTAAAGGAATTAAGAGTGTTGTAAGTGTTTTGGTATAATTGTAAATTAAAAATTATTGATTATTATCAGAATTTATTTAAAATTTATTTTAAACAGTCTCTTTGTACAGTGAATAATCTAAAACGCTTACTTTGCAGAGAAGTGAATAGAAATAATCTACAACAAATTCACGGATTAAGTTTAAAACATTTAACCAAGTTGAGAGAATTACATTTGAAAAGAAACAAAATTGAAATGTTAGACGATGGTGCTTTTTGGCCGCTTAACAATTTGATAATGTTACATCTTGACTTTAATATGTTGACTTCTATAAGAAAAGGTGGTTTATTCGGATTAACCTCTTTGCAAACACTTACCTTATCGCACAATCAGATCTCTTCGATCGAACTTCAAGCATGGGAACAATGCTTAAAAATAACAGAGATGTCAGTAATGAATTTATAGTCACAATATAAATAATTTATAATAATTCATTAATAATTCATTTGTCTTAAAGTGTTACCTTTACGTGTATATATTTTTTTTTTATTTTAGAGACCTGTCGCATAATGCATTAACTTCCATAGACCGAGATGCGTTCGAATATCTTTCAAGACTGGAAAAACTCAAACTGAGTCATAATCAGATAACGCACATTGCGGAAGGAGCGTTCAATCATACAACAAATCTTCGCGTTTTGTACGCATATTTTTGTTTTTAACTTAAAATTTTTGCGATAGTTTACGATTGCCATATTACACAATTGTGTTTAAATTTAAAGGGAACTTAATTTCAACATGATATCTTACATGGTGGAGGACATTGGTCGCTCGTTTGCCGCACTCGGTCAGTTGTGGAAGCTGAACCTGGCAAACAACGATATCAAGTCTATAAATCAGAATGCTTTCATCGGCCTAAGTCACGTAACCGATCTCGATTTAATTGGTAATAATATTACGTCCATTCAAGAAAATGCTCTCCTTCCAATGACTAGTTTGGAGACACTAAAAATGCATACCCGTAAGTTCAACGTTTAACACATCGCGTCTGTAATGCAATCAAATACAGATATTCAGAACTTTTTAATTTTGATTGATTTCATTTTGTTTGTGCAGAATCTTTGCTTTGCGATTGCGGACTCAAATGGCTGGGAATGTGGTTGCAAAAACATCATTACAGGGAAGCTAAAATGTACTGCGGTTATCCCCATTGGCTGCAAGAGATGCCATTAAACATTTTACATCATGCAAACTTCACTTGTGGTGAATATATTTTATTGTTAAAAAAAATAATACACACGCACACGTGATATTTAAACTCATCTGTTAGAGCACTTTTTTTTCGTTCTGTGTGCCATTTTTTATATCTCTTAGATTTTAACGTAAATTTATTTTTCACGCACGCAGATGAATTTCCAAAACCACGAATCATTGAAGAACCCATAGGTCAAATGAGCATTAAGGGTGGCAACGTGACGCTGATTTGCCGCGCAACCAGTACCTCCGACGCGCCGCTTTCTTTCACCTGGAAACACGACAATGTGGAGTTAAAATCTGCGCAATTCAGTACGGAGACCAATTCGTCTTCCGAGAGTGGAGTAACCGAAGCGACTTCTTTTTTGTATCTTGTTAACGTAACTCACGCTAACGCTGGCAAATATCAGTGCATGGTAACAAACACTTTCGGAACTACGTATTCGGGAAAAGCCAAATTGGTCGTGTCAGGTAATGTTTGACAATAATATGTATTTTAATTTAAAAAAAATGTATTTAGAAAATAATATAAAAGATAATTACTTTCAATTGTAAAAGTTAAGCAATTTATTTATTTATTTATTTTTTTTTGTATAGTTTATCCGACGTTTTCTAAAATTCCGCACGATATAAAAGCGCACGTTGGAAGTACCGCTCGTTTGGAATGCGCTGCCGAGGGACAACCGTCGCCGCAAATCGCCTGGCAAAAGGACGGCGGAAAGGTCGACTTTCCAGCCGCGCGGGAAAGACGAATGCACATGATGCCTACGGACGACGTGTTGTTTATAATAAATGTGAAAACGAGAGACAGCGGTGTTTATTCGTGCATCGCACAAAATCTGGCTGGTAGTATTGTCGCGAACGCAACTCTTACGATATTAGGTGAGAAATCTTTTTACGAATACAAACTGGGCTTATAAATACACATATTTTTATTTACATATTTGTATATGTATATTTATATAAAATATCTAGAAATCCCATTTGTAGAAACTCCATATTTCGTGAAGCCAATGAAAAATAAGGAGATAACAGTGGGCGGCTCGATCGTGTTGGAGTGCATGGCAAATGGTACGCCACGGCCGAAATTGTCGTGGCGAAAAAATGGCAACCCGTTGCAGCTAACGAATCGCCACTTCTTCACAGCGGACAACCAGTTGTTGATTATTGTCAACGCGATTTTTACCGACGCCGGGAACTACGAGTGCGAGATGAGCAACTCTTTGGGCACCGTCGTCGGCTCGTCTCATCTTACAGTCAATCCAGGTGATTAAAGTTATTAATAATCCGTGTCGCGCATCTCGTCTACCAAAAAGTCCCCCTTTTACAGCCATTGACTGTCAGCGAATGTCCCGCCAATCTCGCACGCAACGCTATCTTCACTTTGCCCGATTTTCTTCCCCTACGGGCACACAATAGAATTCTCTTCTCGATTTAACACCAATATAACTTTTGTTCAGCTCCAAATGCCGCGTTGAATGACGCCGAGATTTTGGGCGTAATAATAATATCGGTAGTGTGCTGCGCCATTATAACTTCTGTGATCTGGGTGATCGTGATCTACAAAACCAGACGTCGTCTGAATTCCGCGCAAGACGTGTCTCTCGTGCAACCAGCGACGACCGTCATACTCGCCGTACCGGACAATACACAAGAGCGGTTGTATCTGGACACGAGCTCGCAACACAGCAAGGACAGCGGAACGGGTGACAGCGCTAATCCTAGCAACGATCAGCTGCAGTTATGCATACCTGGTAAGTGCTTCTTAATATTTGAGAAAGATCTGCAAAGACTTTTGATATTTATCTCGTATGGTTATTCGTTACAGAAGAAGCCGCGAGCAACTCTGTTAATAATCATGAAGAAGAAATGGGAACGATAAACGCCGACGATCCTCTCTTGCGTTATACAAACCACGAGCGAAATACTAATGTTGATAGCGCGGTTTAAAACGGAAACGCAAGCCGAGAAGAGTGAGTAAATGGACTTATAATTCGTACGTAACACTGTCACGATTGATGATTTAGCGAATAGTTCACCTAATCGCCAAGAGAAAGTGAGTATTCCCCTGAATACGACTGGTTTTTACCACGAGATAAAGATACCTGCGAGTTGTTTGTGCAGAAATCTGTCAAAGTGACCTATCGGTGGACGTTGATCCGAGAAAAGTACACTCCATGTATTCGATAATATTGTGTATATCTACTGACGGATCAACGAGTTCACGGCGTAAGTACAACATGAACGATAGCAAAACACTTGTACCGTCATCGTATTTATTATTGACGCGACTCTCGTTAAGTCGATAATTAGCACAAACGATATGAAGTGTAAATATTAAGCCTAAGGTTCTTCTATTATAATCGAGTATTATTACAAAACGCATGCCGCGCACATCGGTTGCTTTCAGAAAACGCAATGCTTGTTATACATACCATGTTAACAACGTGATTTTTTAAACGCGTTTATTCGTGTAAGAAAGCTGACAGAAATTTGTTACGTGTCCGCTTGTAGAACATGGCTGAGAAACGTGTTCTTTCTAGGTTTCGGCTTTAACCCTTTCGCTGCGGCAAAATCTAATACGGAACGCGCGTGACGAGAACTCGGCGGAACTTTTCGCTGACGCGCAAAGTATAAAAAAGTTCTGTAGACAGTGTAAAAGTTGTCGAAACACCGCAATTACATTGCGTTAAAGAATATATAGGTGACTACTACAATAATAAACACTAAAACACTATAGGCGCTTTTAGCCTCGTTTCGGCGTCAACAACATATTCTGAACAAACTTTTAAAGCGCCTACAGCGCAAATGAAAGGGTTAACAAAAACAAAAAAACCATTCATCTACTTGTGTCGTACAACCATTGTGCTTCCTGAACGTACTTATTGTGACGCGTGCGTAGGTCATTACTATGAAAACCATAAAAGCTACATATATTATAGACCAGCCTTATGTGATAGATATTTATTCTAGAGTTTATACATATATTACGTGAAAGCAGGCGGCTATTTATATACGAATAACGCAGAAACAGAACCGTCATCGTCGTTGTTTGTAACCGGAAACGCGATTACCAACAGGTGGAGATTTGTATATCTCTATGCACCAAAGCGTGTTGATTCTACGCATAATTTTTTTTTGTCCCTTGATTTTTCTTCGTTCTCGTAGTCAAATTAGACGATTATTATGAATTAGATTTTAATTTGTTTATTGATCAAATGTTGCTCACACTACTGATAAATACTTTTTATCTATGGTAGGTGTATACAATCGTTAGCTTTTGTAGGCATTTTTGTTAGTATTAATATTTGTTAAGTTGAAAATTGCATACTTTATATAAAAATAATATCTTCCATATTATTGCCTATATAGTTTGTTTTCAGAAGGTTTGAGTAGTTCGTCGATCTTTTCTTTATCATTGCAATACCCACAGAAGATGTAAGAATTCGTTTCCGTTTTCCTAACGATTTTTTCATATATATATATTTTATCCGAGTTTGTTTAATTAAGAGAAATTTAGAAAGTATAAAACATTCTTTCAGATATCGAAGAATTTTTATAGTTGAAACGTATATATGTGTATTTTGAAAGTTCGCAAAATGTGTGTGTGTGTGCGACCGCAACTAAACCCGGTGTTTTTTTTTTTTTTTTTTCACGTGACAGAAGTTGTCTTCAAAAATTATGACATAGTGTGTGTTTTTTTTTTAGTCTATATTTTATATATACACGAAAAAAATCGGTCCTTTTACTTCTATATTCAAGATCGGACATATTAAATTTATGATATACGTTATGAGATATAGATGTATGACACATAATATTTAAAATAACATATAATGATTAAGACTAAAAACTTAATATATAGCTTTCTCGTAGTATTCGCATTGGAAGTTTTTACCAAGTTCGATTTGACAATTCGATATGAAGCTTTGAATTTTATAAGTAATAAGAAAGTCTAAGGATAGAAGGGTATTCTTTCTTTCTGAGTGTAAAAAGAAAGAAGGAGAAAAGACGAGTGTTCTTAAATAATAGAAAAATAATTCGAACAATAATGTGCACAAGTGATCATTATGAAAGTATAAATTTAAATGAAAGTCTTTTTACCAGGCAGATATTATCGAAGTGAAACTCTCTTCAATAATATAATCCATATATTTTTCTATGACTTGTATTTGCGAAAAGAAAAATTGAAATCCCATGAAAACTCGCACAAAAAAAAAAAAAAAAAAACGAAGAGAGCCAGTACTGTTAATATTATTTAATTAAACCGCGCGATTCCTTCCATATATATTAATTTATTTACTCTGACTCACACAAGTGTCTGAACATGCGCAAAAAGTACGATAACATAATATGCTCATTGTGAGTGTAAAATTCAAGTAGATTAGATTTAGATCTAATCTACAAAATTCAAGTATTGTACGACGACATAAACTAGCTCGTAATATATTCCACTTATTATTTGTGTGTACAACTTATATGCCTGTGTAATGTATATGTTTGTGAACGATGTATGAGAATACACAAGATGGTTTATTGTGTAACTTTTCGGAATCAATTCCCGATCGGAATAATAACATGGATTTGCGTCGTTTATTTCTTTCTTTTTTGTAAGAAAAAGAAATCCAGGAAAATCGATAAAAGTGTCATTACGCGTGGAATCGAGAAGTTACATAATAGCTGCTCAGTTGTGGATGGGCCGTGGAAAAAACAAAAAAAAAAAACAAAAAACAAGAAATACGTGTAGGTTTTTTTTTTCTTGCGCTGTAGCAACGAGTATTAAATTATATAGTCAAACAGAATAGATGCTCTATTACGGATATGGTTTTTCTGGCTTGCGCCCGTGTGATACACCAAATAAGGCATCTGTTTCTCATTCAGTATTTTCCTCCTTGTTGTTATATAGTATTGTGTACAAATACAAAATAATCACCTACAATATATTTCGTGCGTGTTATTATTTATTTAACCACAGCGTTAATGTTGTGTAATGTCACTTACCTCTTTGCGACAGATTACCGTCGAACGTCCGTACAGATGGGTACGGAACACATTGAGAAAAAAAAACAAGTACTAAATTTGTAAGTTTTATACCAAGTAACAAATAGCGTTAGTTGAAAAGGCACTGAATACGAAACAAATATAGAAAATATGTGTAATAATACATAAATATATATTATTATGTGTATTTACACATTAACGTATATACGTATATTTTATATATATATACTTTTGTCTCCTCTTTTCTTCTATCGAGATGATCACAAAGAATTGCGGAGCAATGTGTGATCTCCTTTGTGCGTTTGTAACTTAACAATAATAAAAAAAAAATATTTTCTATCACCAGTCGAGAGTTTTTAGAGATACAACTGAATCGGGACTTCGCCGCTACGCGGATAGAAAGAAGAAAATCTGAATGCAAGGAGTAGATCAAACGGAAACGTACCTGCTTATTTCCAAGTATCACAATTATTTTTCAAGTGTACATATAATACATAAATATTCTACAATCTGCGTTAGTTTCTAGTTGTATCATCGCTTATTTATTATTTAAAGAGAGTGCGACTGAAAAATTCGCATTTTTACATTTTCAAAATGTGAACATTCTTACACGTCATCAATCTGTAATCATTTTTTTCTCTCTCTCTCTCTCTCTCTCTCTCTCTCTCTCTGTATCTTATGAAATACGTTTGATAAAAATTTATTTGCTTTGCCAGATAAAAATTGGCGTGTATTTGATATAAAAAAGCCTATAAAACTCTAGTAACGCGCATCAATTAGAAAACAATATCAGCAAGTGAAGAAAAATTTATTTAATAGGAATAATTGAATTTAATATTATCACTTTTAATTTTTTTTTTTCGACCGTAATGCGAATTTCGTCGCACGCATGTGTTTTTTTTTTTTTTTTATGTACATTACAAATAGAAACGCTTTCTTCGAAGTGGCGTATATCTAAGATGAGATATCATTTACTTGCAACTTGGTCTTTGTCGTACAAACACCGATTAATTCTCTCACCTCGCAATTATTTCATAAATTAATCTTTCAACATGCATATCTAATCGCTATGTTTATTACACATACCGATAAAGCTTTTTATTACATACGCGCTACACTCTTTATGGCATCACGTATCAGTTTCGTGTTATAGTTTCTATGTAAACGATCGTAAGAAAAACAATAGCGCTCGCTCGTTCTCTCGAGTTTTCGTCGAATTTGATAAGCAAGCGTTCGAGATATTTCTTGCACACTTCACAGAAGCACAAGATAAATTACTCATACAATTAAGCAATTTTAAAATGCGCACTTCCTTGCGGATTATAATTCACTCTTCTTCCAAAGAGAATATTATTAGATATAATACACATTATACAATAAAAATTTTTAGATGAGTTTACTTCGATATTAGTATATGTGTATAATCCTTCGCGTGTGCTAATACGTTTATTATCATTGTTTTACATTCGCATCGTTACTTACAAACGCAAACAATTTCATTTCAAGATCAAACTGTAAAACGACTCGATGCAACAGACTGCGCCGCAGTTAGAGTATCAAGAATATTTCAATTGATTCCGTATAATTAAAAAAAAACTATATAAAACTACGTGTGCACTTGTGACCAAAGACATTTGCTACGTTCAAAAACAAATTGAATGTTCTATGTGTATTACTAATAACAATTGTCTTTTTTTTTTCTTTCATTCTCGTCGCGAGGATTTAATCGAGAGTTGCTGGATTAAATAAATTATCTAGGAGGAAGAGATACGCACTAATAATACTAAGATGAAACCTAAAGCTTACGTTTCTTCGAACGATTCGGTAGGACCGTTTTTCCAATCAACCGATTGATTATTGCGCAACATCGTTTCTAGATTCGCATGCTCACTCTTCTTCTGATGCACCACGTGCCACGATCCGTATACGTATGTATGTATGTACACACGTATGCGCAACTGAGACGGTCTAAAAATAAGCAGACGGCAACAAGAGCAAGGATCATAGCAAGCATGGCGCCAGAATATTCTATTTACGATCAAACTCGGCGATTTCTCTACAACAAAGTCGCCGCTCTCGATTGCGTGAGTCGAGATTCTCGTTCGTTTTGTGATTCTCGCCCAAAAATGTTAAATAATTCACTTCACCTCATTCCCGGACATCCGAGTGCGTCGTGTACGGCAATTTATTTACGACGAATAAAAAAAGACTCCACGTCCAAAAAGTTCATATGCAAAAAAATAATACAGATAAAATAGATATTTATTGACATTCTTTGTATATATACAACATAAAAAGAATACACCAAAGAAAGTAGGAAAGAATTATTTTTTGTATATGTGCTATAAATCTTTCGCTTACAACACTACAGTCAGATATATTTTTACCCCACGTATTATTTCTATATATTGTTGTTGTTGTTATTAATTATTATTGTTATGTATAAATAGTTATTTGCAATATTATTATTTAGGTCGCAAAATTCTCGAATCGTTCTTAAACTCACAAGTTTCGTGTATGTATATATGTACAATGCGTGTTCGGAGACTTTCTTCGAGTACGTCGTAAATAAACCAGGTACTCTCGTATCACACGCTGGCCAGAAATAAGATTTGTTTCTTTTTGTTTATTATCTAACACGCACATCTATACACAACAACTCGACCGATATCTACGACGTCATCGAAAAGCGCTCTATATCGCGAAAGATTACGACGATTGTTTGTCGCGCTCGCTTAAAAAACAAAAAAAGAAAAAAAAACTATGTAACGAGAGAGCAAAGTTACACGTACAGACGCAATTAAATTTTACACTCGCGCTTAACAAACTCTTCTCTGACAGCTCTAGAATAATTCTACGAAGCCTTACTGCACACTTAAAAAAAAAAAAAAAAAGAAGAAAAAACAACAAAATATAAATACCGTAAAATCAATCAACTTTTTAAATAGAATAAAACTAGTTGAGCGCGCGAAAGAGCTCTACCGAGAGATTGGCAAAGGAACTTTCGACCTCTTGCACACACCGCGTCGTTTTCGTATCACGGATGATTAAAAAAATAAACAAACTGTCGTACACGGCACATGTATGTTTCGATTTTTTACTCAGCGTACAGCGAACGCCCGCAAAATTGGTCGCTAAATAACGCGAGGGAGGGAAGGAGTAAAAACGCTCGTTCTCGCTCGGTTTTATAAAAATATCAGCAAAAATACAACATTATCCTCAATGATCTATCTCTGGTGTCGTCAGTGATTCGCTCTATCTACATTCATCTAAATATACATATATATATAATTTATAATTATAATTCACACGATATCTTCCACACGTAACTTCATCTATAAACATTAATATTTAATCACATTCATACACGCGTTAATCTTGCATTTTCGCATGCATTCGATTAATCGTTCATGTTTGCAAATAACAGAGTTCATTGCCTATTGGTTTTTATTTGTATTTCACATCAATCGTCCCGTCCTTCGTTATAAAATCGCGAGTAATTTATATAAGCGTCGTACTTACTCGCAAAGCCCCGCATGCGCGCGCTTTCTCTCTCTCTCTCTCTCTCACTCTTTTTCTTTCTCGTTGTGACAAAAGTTACTGGATCTGACAATTGTGCAGAATTTCCGTATATATGTACAATATTTATATATAATATTTTGAATGGCACCGTGGAGGTTAGCTTTACGTTTGAATTGGTCGTTCGTTTTATCTTGATTTCGCGCGTTTAAACATCATCTTAGAAACAATCGAAGTTAACGTATCGCTGATATCTAAGAGAGTTCTTTTTCGTTCCAATTCATATTCAAAGAGATCCTGCTTAAATCCCGCTTAAATCCCTTGACGTTTTCGCGCGGTTGTTTGAATAAATTTACAAAAATTTCCACCACCTTTCTCACCGTTCGATACCTCGCTAAATCACAAAACGAAAATCCTGCTTACCGCCGGGATGGGCCGTATTTTAAAAGCTCGCGTCTCACATACACAAGAAAAAAAAACACACACACACATTCGGACTCTGATTTTTTACACTAAATGGTACATCTATTCTTGCTTCTCTATTTCTTTCTTTCTTTCTCTGCCTCGTCTTGCTTTGTATCTGAGTGCAATAAGAGAGCCATTAGACGGAAAGCGACTCTCGAACTTTGGTCATGTCTTCTGGATCCTGCACGTTTGTCATTCCGGTCGCTGGCGTGATCTCGCAGCCTGATGTGGAAGACCTCGCCCAGAACTAATGTGTCACGTAGTTTCACCGTCGAACACACTACTTGTGTGTGTTCTCTTTCGGCGAACCGCCCACGTTCTATTCCAATCAGTTTCTCGTTCCAGCTCGTTTCTATACAATAGAACACTATCGTTGGGCGTATCGTTTAATTCTCTCCACGCTGGCGTGTCTCATAACGCCGGTGATCTCATTGCCAACTTCATCCTCGGCGCTTCCTCCTCCGTCTTTCGTCGGTCGCTCCATTTCCCGTCTCCTATATACACGTGTATGCGCGCACTCTTCCTTCACTCTAGTCATGTAAGAAATCGATATACGGTCTAAAACATGAGCGGTCATCAATCGTTGTTCATATCCTTCAGCTCGGTGTATGCGATCCGCTTCCGGTACAGGTTGCTGCCGCTCGACAATCCTCCTTTCCTCTTGTTCGGCAATGTCGACGGACCGGGCGCGTAATAATGCCGCCTCTTGTACACGACCATCCTGCGTAAACAACAAGAAAACAATAATCGATATGGATTGCGTGAATCATACAAGATTTATAGAAATTTAAAGAGAGAATTCGCATTTCTTAGGTTTATGTCTATCGTGTGCGCTTATCTTTTTGTAAAATTCCGCAGTTGTGGATTTTACCACTAATTGTTTTAACGACTACGTACATTGGAAATACCGCATTTTATCTTCGTGAAAAATTGCAATCAGTTCGCTTAAACAGATAAGTGTGTGTTCGACAGATCTTTAAGAATTCCGCATTACCGCAGTTATCACAATGTGCATTTATCGCGCAATATCGTGTGTGCAAAGTGACAACGCGTTATCGCGGTATTTTGTTTGAATTTCAACTGTCAATTTGTTTTTTTTTTTTCCGAGAAAATTGAATTACATCTTGGTTAACACGCAAAAACTGATTTCCCTCAACAAAAATCGCAATCTTCAAGCGCTACTTTTCAATTGCTGTCACATGTTTTCAAAGTGTTTTCTTGCGCGTATCTTGTGTGTTTCATCATCAGACCAGGCGCATTCTCGCAAAAGTTTTTAAGTAATTCGTTATTGTGTCAATCAATCCTGCGTCCAAAAACGCAATTGGTTTTACTCTGTGCGGTTTTATCAATGCTATATATATAATTGCCGCGTTTGCACCGATGCACGAATCGGTCCTTGAGCGCGATCTAATGTCGGCGGGAATTTGCGCAAAAAGCCTGAATGGCAAACGCAATCACGCCTACATCACGTGTATATGTTCGCTCTGGCGGCCATTCGTTTCCTCCTCTTTCTCTCTGCACCGCACCACGTGCACACGCTGGTAATTGTATCGGTACCTTCACGAGAACATATATTGACGATTACGGCTAGTAGTCTCATCACACCTCATCGCGATAACGTCGTGATGTAGCGTGTCAGTGTTCCGTGGAACTGCGAGAGATATGCAAGTATCTCGAAAATACACTCATCGTTCGATGCGCCAATTAATCTGTGTTGTTTCGTTCGAGATCTCGCTACAGAATTTTAGCCCGTGAAATATATTTTTGATTTCACACGATCGATTGATTTCCGTTCCAAATGAAGTAAACAAATTGAGATAATTACAACATTTTACAAGTCGCAGTGTGTAACATACGTATTTTCACACACAACTTCTTACCCGAAAATTTCTAAAAACGAGACATTTGAAAAATTTTGACTTTGTGTAGACGTTTGTTTTTTTTTTTTTTTTTTTTTTTCCAGTTTTGTAGCTTCTTTTTCTTGGATTGAATTTCTTACTTTTTGACAGAATTAACTTTCAAAACCTTCAGAATAATTCTCCGTCTTTCCGTGTACGCGTCTTTTGTGTCACCCTGTATAATCATCATAGACTCGACCGCTATCTGCGTAATTACTATTGACGGTAGGCTAAGCACCATCGAAGACGACTTGCTGCGCGTGAAAACTTCCACTCGCGCAGCGGGACGGAGCAATAATTATTGCAGTAACAAAGACTCCCGACTGCCATCTATTGAAAGAGGCATCCTTGCAAATGAACAATGACGTTCTTGTCTCAAAACGTCAAAAAAAGACACACCTGTGCGACTGTTATTGAATTTTATTTTTAATTATTTATAAAAGTGTCTTTCTCTTTCAACAAATAATTAAAATTCATTACGTACAATTATTATACTTTTGATTTGCGACATTGAGACTCGCACAGAGACTATTGTTTCTTTATAAATTCGCCCAAATGATTTGTGTTTTTACAATTAATACTCATCGTCGATGTGTAGACATCCGGTTGTAAATCGGGCGTAAACTTACCAAACTTTCCGAACAAAACGAGAGGGGAGGTGAGCGTTTATCCAATCTAGTTCCAAATATATATATCTGTAAGTCTCTTTCTCTTTGTAATACTCCGAAGTATTATTGTGTTTACAGGATTAAGAAATGGTCACATGCAATATCGGGAGATCGGGAAACAACTGTACCGTTGCGGGATAAAAAGTTTACGTGTAATATCGCAGGATAGGATAATTCGATTTATTTATTTTTATTATAAAAGTTGTCGCACACAAGGACGTGGACTTGGATGCAAGGAACCGTGCGTAACACATTCGCGCGCGTTCGCGCTCTATAAAAGTAGATAAAAAAAAAAAAACAAAAAAACAAAACGAACAATACTTATTTGATAAAAAGTGATCGCCTTCAAAAGATTATCAAACTACTGCGGCTGAAACACTCATGCTCTATTTTGGTTTTGCGAGAAAGATAAAAAACACGATAATGTTTGTGTATACCTACATGTGGTGTACGACGTATTATCGTAGTGTCTCTGTGTTGGGCTGAAATGTTATGCAACTAAAAAGTAATAATCGGCGGGCTCGTTAATGTTAACTCGAGAAACAGCGAGAGTTACAAAATTCCATTTATGTACAAACGCACCGTAATACGGCGTAAGTCCGTACGAGAGACTTATATGTAAAAAAACAAAAAAAAAATATAACTGCGTATTTTGCATATACACACATAATTGAACCTTCGCATCTCCTCATCTTTTCACAAAAAAATGTCTTTTAATAAAAAATATATAACAGAGTAACGTTGTTTGTTTATATTTGTGTATATTTTTCTATTTCTCTTATGTTTTATTTTTGTTCATTAGAATCTATTCAATAGATTCGAAGAATATGTAGATATATAATAATAATAATAGTAATAATAATAATAGTAATAGTAATAATAATTCGCGAGATCATAGCTCTAACGTTTTTCGCTTTAAAAATATAGTACGTATACGTGTGTGTGTGTGTGTGTGTGTGTGTGTGTGTGTGTGTGTGTGTGTGTTGTGTGTCGTACGAATGTTCACAGATTTACTACAAAGGGAATATAAATTGTCACGAACGAACAAGGGAGGATTATAAAATATACAAGCGGCAATTCGCGAATTGGAAGCAAACTATCTGTCATCGTTGTGTGGACGTGTCAACCGCTGTCAACGGACTGTCTGTCCATTGTCCACTGCTACATATACACATCTTGTGTTTCCCTCAACTCGTTTAAACGTTTTGTCCTAACTGCTCCTTCTCGTGTTTTATATTTAAGGCACCGTTCAAAAAGTAACGTCGAAGGTTGTGAAGGACTAATATTTCAGCGCGCGACGCTCTCAACCTTCGCCATCGCGCCATTGCGGTTCGTAAAAAAAAATAAAGGTAGCGTCGTACACAATAAACTGACTAGATGAGTCCGCTGCTCTTTCGCGAAAAGAGAAAGCGGAATCTTTCTTCTTCGTTTTATTCGTAAACTAGTCTTGCCGAAGTTTTGTTTTGTTTTTCTAAACCTTTTCTCATCGCACCTTCCGACAGCTCTCTCGTCCTCTTCCTTTTCGAGGAACCTTTTTTACGGACCGTCTCTCTAGAGACGCCGATTATGTTTTTCGTTTGTTATACATGTTACATATCTATGTATACGTCATAATAATTTATCTAACAGCTAATAATACTAGCACAGTAATTAACGGCTAATCTCAAAATAAAATAACACGTAAATCGGCTTAGGCGGCTAAAGTCAAGAGAAATCACCTGCGGTATTTCCAAGGTTTTTTTTCAGACCTATAGATCTATAGATTCCTGCGGTAGAAGGATACTAGAAACGAAATTCGACCAGCGAAGTAGTTCGTTAAATAATCACAGAATATCCCTCGTGACAGCACATATCTGATGAAACGATTAAGTAATACAGATGATCGTTTATATATATAGTAATTAATAAATTCTGTCTTACGTAATCCGTCAGCGAGAAGGGCCACGATGTTTTTATTTTTTTTTTTTTATATAAATAAACGTATCTAAATCTTATTTTTTACACAACTAAAAAGGCAAGTGTTATGTTACTTTTAGGCGTATACTAGCGATATATATAGTTCTGAAAATGATAAGGTTCGAGGAAAAAATCTATATCACTCGTACTACAAGCGCAATCTTCTCGATAAAGTTGGAGTGGAATGATAAATTGCACGTTAATTATAAAGAATCTAAGCCATTGAGTATAAGTATCGACAATATATCGCGAGTATCGCTGGCTAATAAAAGATTCGTGTCCCTTCTGACAAGTTCTCTTTTTCTTTATATAAAAGCGACGTAATACCGTTAAAAAAATATATTCTGTGTGCTTATAAAATAATTCTTTGGAAGCACGTGTGGCAAGAATAAAAAAAAAATAAAATAAAAAAAAATAAAAAAAAAAGAAAAGACCCATATGAGGCCCTCTCGCACACTCGATGTGTCCTATTAGTGTATAATAATATCCATAAGAAGAACAGTGCCCGCACTTGCTTCTATTTGGTCCCTTTTTTTTTTTTACCCGTTACACGATTCCTCTTCGTCAATCGTCCGATTCATTAAATCGCACAAACCGGACGAACGAGGAAGAGACAGTATTATTTAGATCGATTGATGGCTACTTGTGTAAATCGATCTTTCTTTTTTTTTTTTTTTCTAACGTGTCTTTTCGCGAATATTTTATCCTAGTTGACTTAGATCACGTGGATATCTGAAACAGAAAGCAAACAAAAACAATTTTTTTAATACACACATGTGAATTTATTAAATGTTGAATTTATTAGAACAAAGAAAAAAAAGAGCGACAATAATAAGCGAGATTTCAAATGTAAGCATTTTTTATTCCATTGCGACGGAAAGTACTTTCTCTATCTTTGATACACTCACCTCACCCTATAAATCCTGCCGCTAGCGATATGACGAGAGCTAAAAGCCCGGTCAGCATTTGACCGGCCGTCGAGACGACCTGCGGTGGTGCCGCGTTCTCGACCAAGTCTGGCGAGAAGTAATCCTCCGCGGTCAACTTGTTACCGTACTTATCCAGCAGATCCATAACGACTCCGTTCGACCAGCCGAAACCGAGCTGCACCTCGTACTCACCTCCGGTACCGTGCCCGCCCGAAACGGTCGCGTCGTACTGCAATCAAAAAAATTTCCCCATTTTCCCCTGGTTTAGACTATCCCCGAGAGATCTACCGCGAAATTGTTCGCAAGTTAAATCAATCAACGTGGAAAACGATTTTTTTATTGTACTTAAAACATAGCGTTCGAAGTAAATATAAATTTCATTTGTCAACATTGTTGAATACAGAGAGAGAAGAAGATATTTTTGTTTCATTTTCTCATCGCGAAATCTTTACCTTCTCGTACATGCTGTGCGTCTCGTTAAAAGCCTTGTAGTTACTGCGGACCCATCTCTGGCTGATTTCGTAGGCCAGTCTCTGCGCCCAAGGATCGCCCGTGTTGTCCAGCGACATAATAAAGAAATACTGGAGGGGCGGCCAGGCGTTGGGATAGTCCCACTGTTCACCGGAGTGTTGCAGCGTCGTTGGTATACCGCCGTGATTCAGCATAATCTGATTCTTCTCGAGATACTTGAGCACCTTCGACACGTATTCCGATCTCTTCGACGTGTCGTAGCAGTCCACCCAGAGCGGGATGATATTGGTCGGATAGAAGTAATCTCTCTTGATGTCGTTCAAAATATCGTAATCCAACCAGGCGCCCACCTCCTCGTGCCACAGCACCGCTCTGATCGCCTCCTTCCATTTCTCGGCGATGTCGGTGTAATACGCGGCCTTTGTCTCGTTGCCCAAATGACGATTGTACTTCGCCAGCAGCACGGCGTTTCGATATACCATGGTGTTCAAATCGACCGGGATTATCGATCTGGTCTTGAGATTCGTCAGATTACCTGGAACCCGCCCAACCCCGTTGTTTAATCTTCACGATTCGGTCTTACATTCGCTCTTGCTTTTGAGTCGCGTGTTGTTTTTTGAATATATAAAGTTCGCACAACGATTTTTGAAATGCTAAACAGTTCCTAATTCAAGGTGTGCGTCGAGCAAGGCGGGGCAACTCGAATCTTAAATGGCACGCAATTCAACCGAATTCCCGATGTGTGATTTTGCAACTCGTGCGAATTATACGAAATTGAATTTTAAAAAGTTACCGGACGATCCGGGGGAGCTTTCACTTAGGAAACGAGACGAGGGACCTTGAGCCGCGCGCTGATCTCATTGAAGATACGGTGTTTAATGTGGAATAGTACGTAGCGGGATAATTGTGCGCGTAGGTGTGTGTTGCCCATATTGTATAATTGCAACTTTATAACAGTTTCCATCCATAAAAAAAAATTATGGCGACTAAACAAGATAAGCTGATGATTATTTTCAGTTCTCCGCGGTATCGAATATATCAGCTTCAGACGATCATCTCGTCGGATAGATGAAAATAAAAACTTGGATGCGAACAAACAAAATGACGCTACATAAAAAGTTTTTTTCGCACGTATAAATAATCTGTTTTTTTTTTTTTTTTTCTTATAGACGCAAGTGATTTTTTTCACAAGCCTGTAATTGGACGTGAGTTATTTTTCTGTTGCCTCGGCAACAATATCGCGCGTCTTTATCCGGTTTTTTTTTTTTTTTTTTTATCAGAGGCAGCAGTACTAAGTCTCTTGTCAATATTGTACGTTGTTGTGCCTAATGTCGCTCATCAATCAAAAAACGAGAAAGTTCTATTTTCTAGATCGCGCGGAAAGCAATAAATGATAATTACCCTTGTTGGTACCCTCGAGCACGAACCATCGACTGGAAAAATCCCATCCGGACTCGGCCGCTGTTTTCAATTCTGCGTAATAATTGTCTTTCTCTTCGAAAGTTCGAAAACTTTGGCCCGTCAGATAGTCCTCCCTGATATCATCAATCAGAATCGCGACGTTAAAACACCGAAATCGATAAAAAGTGAGATGCTTTTTGTCAATGTAATTATTTTTTTAAGTTTTTATAGTTGTGTGTATACATTAAGCAAAATACGTTCGGAAAAATATATTTAACAATTCAACACAAGAACAACGAACGCAAAAAAAAAAAAAAAAAAGAAGAAGATATCTGGACATTTAAAAGAACATCATGTGTTTTTCCCCGACTCATAAATCACTAGCTGTTCTTAACGTGTGCTTCGTCATTCTTTCGCTACCGCACAAACACGAAAGTCGATATACTCACTTATAGGATTCCGGTCGAGGACCTGACGACTCTTCGTAGTATCTTGCGAGTGTGTAGTTTATTCCGTCCTTCTCGATCTCCACCGTTCGGTTAGTCATCCAAAAGTCGAATTCCTTCTCCAGCAGCCAGAGATTCTCTTTCAGCCAGTCGTAGTCGTGGCTATCCTTCAGATACTCCTCCACCATCGACGTCAACAACGGCGGATGCGAGCGCATCATGTAATAGACTCTACCGCCGTTCGGTATGAAACCGATCTTGTCCACGATCGACACGAAATTGTTCAGCATACCCTTCACGGTGTTTCGCATCTCCGACAGCAGCAGACCTTTAATAATCCAGTACGAGTCCCAGTAGTAGAACTCGCGGAATCTGCCACCCGGTACGATCACCGGATTCGGCACGTAAATGATGGAGTATAGCTCCTCGTTGTCTCTCACGTCGTCCTTCATCTTTCTGCCCAGCATCTTCCATATGTGATTGAGGTCCGAGCCGAACTTTCGCAGCTCGTCGTCCTCGATCTTCTCCAGGAACTTTGGATTCGGCTTCCAATCGGCCGGATCCCAGTCCTCGAACTCGTAGCCGGGCGGCTCGAACGTGTCATTGACGAACTTCTCCACTTCAGGCTTAGGAGGTTTCTGCTTGAATCTCTTCATAAAGGTACGAAACGCCGCCAGCGTCTCGTTCGGCGGCCGCTTCATTTTCATGTCGACGAACTCCTTCGAGTCCTTGTACACGCCGGCCATCTGTATCGTGTGCAGCAGATCGCCGTGGCAGTATACCTCACTGGAAAGGCACGGTACATGGCTACTTTTGGCACGTTCGAGACGGAGAGATTCTCGCGATCGCGCGCGATCGGATCTTCCAACGAGATCAAAGTCTCTCGTTGGCTTAACCGGTCGCTATTTTTGGTTGTGAGTAATAAAGGGAAAATAGTAACAATGACTCGACTTTGCACCGAAATAAAAAGTCTTACGACTTCTCTGAAGAGAGAGAGGAAGACCTTGTATAAAGAGATTATACATCTTATCAATATAATAAAAAGAGAGAGAATATCTCTTTTAAACATTTTTAATTTTACAGGATCATAGTGTGTGGTAAAATTCGTGGTTTTGAAGCTCTTTTTACTACAGTGCGAAGTCAACTGCGATAAGAGATTAAAAAAAAAAAAAAAAAAACGCTAATGTTTAGTGTGTGTTCGTGAAAAATCATGTCATCGATATCGTAAATATTAATTTAAAAAAACAATTGTATTATAAAATAACATTTTATAATAAAATTTTATAATAAAGTTTTTATGAATATGTCGAATGAAAGCCAATGCGTTCGAAATAGTGGCATAGTGAGATTTTCACGAGAAACGTTTATTTGCGGTTGTCGCGGTTGGATCGACATCCAGACCAATGTCTCGACCTCCAACCGAGTCCGGAGATACTTTAGAACGTGCGAGTTTTTCGAAGAATCGTGTAAGTCTTCTCATCGCGCACAAGAGAGAACTAAAAGCATTGTAATTCCTAATTGCAAAATAGCACTTTTAATTAGTCAGTCCGTTTTTTCCTCTTGTAAATAACATCAACGAGACGCCGAGACATGTGCGAATGATTACACGCCTGATTAACACAGTGCTAAGTCACCTCACAGTTACATTGTCTTATTATTACATTGTCTTATTTTTTTTTTCCTATGATCTGTAAGTATTCTGATTCACTTCCGGATACACACCTTCGTACCGACAAAGAGGATTAGATCAGAGCTCGTAAAAGAACGCGTTTGAACGCGAATCATCTGAACGAGAAGAACGCATGTTCGTAATAACTGTCATTAAGTCCCATAAAGCTCCAACTTAATTTTTTTATGGTTTATTAAAATCCCAGAATAAACGCGGGAAGCGCGAATAATATACAATAATAAAATAAATAATATACAATAAATATAAACATATTGTAGAATTGTGTGTATATATGTATCACACACACAAAATGTACAATATTTATATTTATTTTATTTTTTACTTTTTATTTCTATATATAGAGAGCGTATGCATTTAAATCAGCAAAAAGTCACTGCTGCTTCTTCAACTCGATAAAACTCTTTGTTTTTTTCCTTGTTCCGTTTAAAGATATTGTTTTTTCACTAATCTCGGTACGTGCCGAACGTGATATCTCGGAAGATTTAACGCTCGTGAAATTGTCAACAGAAATATAAGGCCGATACGAGCCATTCGCAGAATGTTTGTGCGGAAACTAAGCGTGTACATATATATATATATATACATGTAACGAACTATACTTATAAATTTTTACAAGTATTTTTTGAATTGAAAATCTCAATTCTTAAAATCATACGGGATGCTAGATTTGCTAAATTTATAAGTATAGTTCGTTACATGTATATATATATATATATGTACACGCTTAGTTTCCGCACAAACATTCTGCGAATGGCTCGTATCGGCCTTATATTTCTGGTGATATCTCGGATTCGCGTGTACGAACCAAGGGGGGGTTACGATTCGTATGTACGTGTGAAGATGCGCGACTTCAAACGAAAGAAAGGTCTTTGATACCGAAAATCCATTCCGCATGTTATCTCGAAAGAAACACGTGCTTCTCTTTTTACGGCGCGCTTCTCGCGCCAAAGTTGATCACCGATAATAAAGTCAAACAATTCCGCGTGTGGAAAGAACGAAGTCGTAGTAGCTCGCGTGACGGAATGCGTGGAGACGATTAGTTGAATCGCGAGATGTGCCACCTCATTCCATCATTTTCCCAATACCTCGCGCGCAATAGCTGTGTGTGTGTCCCGTTTGCCGCGATAGCAGGTAATTTTCCTACTCTTTGTGAAAAAAAACGAGCGCGCGCACGTCTCTTTTATGTTGCGTGCAAAACGAGATTACGCAAATTCTCAGCGAAAAAAAAATACAGGTTCTATGTATACAAAGATCAAATTTCGAAATACCGATCATATTAATCTGAAATTACGTAATAATGATGGTTTTTTTTACTAATTATCTTGAGAGATTATTGCACGCATCCTCGAGAACGTTTCGCGTTTTACAAATGTTGCGAAAAAACGTGATAAAAAAAAAAAAAAAAAAATTATCCGCGTTATTATTGTCGATATTTTTTTAAAGCACGTCTCATCCACTTTTTCATCTTCTTTTACAAAGATTTTAGTACAAGGATATATTTGATTTTTACAAACCGTCTGTTGCCGGACTATCTATGCTAATACATTTTAAACGCATACCTAATATGATGGTGGCGTAATTTAGTTATTTGCGTCACTTAGCGAATGATATTATTCCGTTACGTTACACGGAAATAAGATGCGCGCGTTGAGATGTTTGTTGAAAGTATATGCAAAATGAAGTTTTATATAGAAATACGTTTTTTTTGTTTGCAAATTCTTGGTAGTCGCGTCAAAGTTTTGATGCTGCTCGATAAAAATTTACAATAATTCTGTTTGAATAAATGCGAATACAATAATTTACGTTTCTTTATCAAGCGTACCAATGTTTTCGCGCAAAACGTCTTTGACCACATTTATACTATATCGCTAATTATCGCTGTGTTCGATCTTACACGATAACCTAATTTAAACATATAGAGATATAATAAGTTTTAATTATTGTTTATGTATCTTTATCAATAATACATCGATAATTAAGCGCGTATCAGTAATTGTTTTGACGTCAATACGTTGTGTACCAAAGAGTATCGGAAGAAATAATAATCGCGATTGATAAAAAGAAACATTTTATTTTATTTGACGCACGTGATCGTGAAATCGTATCATCGGCGATGTCAGATCGCGCGTTGTCGATATACCGTTTTAATTACACGTTGGTTTAATTAATCGAACGCGATTTCAAGTATTGCGTCAGAGTTTGCTGACAATTCAAGTAACTCCATGGCAATATATATTTATATATTGTAAAATTATATATAATTAAATAAATATATATAACAAGTATATAATTATTATTTA
>NW_018020773.1:215126-229886 GCF_002006095.1 Pseudomyrmex gracilis | reverse complement strand
TATTCCTCTCTATACATGTATATTTTATATATATACGTTTATCATAAAAGTAAATAGGTTTAATGTTATTGCACGTTTGTTATTATAAATAAAAGTCAACTCAGATCTTTTCCGAGATTGTCAAATTGAAACGTGCACGTTGAAACAAAATACCATTGCAATTTTAAATTGTATCTGGCCTGATCGCGCCACTTTACTACGTCATTCGGAAGATCTCCGGAAGATTCAATTTATCCATCACTCTCCGAGTGCATTCGCTGTGTCTTTCTTGTTCTTTTTTTGTACGCATATTCGACACAAACCGAAAACTTACGCGTACAACCTACGCGAACAAGGTGACTTGATCAGAAAAACATGTTTTGTTTAAAAAAACAGAACTATTCAATTTCAGCAATTAAATGCTTATCGCGTTGAGATGTGCGCGTCTATTAACCGGATATACATACCTAGTACGTATCGTTATCTCGCAGACGTGATTCAAATCTTGCAGATCAGTCCGTGACGCGACACGCTTATACTTCAACAAACATGTTTGTTCTCTCATGCGGTATGTAAGGCGAGAAAAACATCTTGCTCTCTTGAAAGGCGCATTACCGAAATTTTGCGAAATTTTTCAGAGGTCCCATCATTAATGGCGAGTTGCGTCATCGCCCATTTATAATTGTCTCGCACCTTAGGAAGTAAGTTATTACATTCTCCTTTCACCATTTTATATAATTTTTAGCGAGAAATAACATTGTGGAAACAATCTCGTGTATCCTTTGAGAATCTCGGATCCTACGCTCTCGACAACTCCGCGAAAGATTGCGCAGATTTTACACCGTATATTTTATACACGTGAGATCTAAAAATCTTCCAGATAACACACAATTTGATTTTTAAAATTGCAACGGTTACACGCACCCAAAATGTGTGTGTGTGTGTGTGTGTGTGTTACTGATAACAAATTTCAATTCACTGTTTGCTGAGATTTCAATTCCGCAAAGATCGTAAAACAATAAACATTTCTTTTTCGGTAAATGTGTGAAAAAATACGGAAACCGTAAAGACCACCCTGATGTGATATCGTTCACGCCCACGGTTTTTATCTCAATTGTTGACGCTAAAAACAACGAGTTGGCACATTTATTGTTTGTTTTGTTTAGAAATCATAAAACGCTTTGTAAAAGTGTTTCGTAATTCATTCACCCTGATTCATTCGCGATATATGCTCTTATCTGACCATTTGGATGAGAACACGTTTAAACGCGCCAAATAGAACATTGTTAGTAGGTAAATGCATCTATTTACAGCGTATATCTTTTTGTTTCCGACAAAAAAAAAAAAGAACTAAATAAGCGAGTTAACAAAATACAAAACTTTTGTACGTTTACGCTTTAAAAGTGTAACTTCTCTGTGAAAATAGAATTACGTAAAAAGAAAAAAAAGAATGTTCAAATAGCGCGCGTTATTGTATCGCGCGAGTAAAAAGTTTCCATACACACACGATTAGCATGTGCGCATGCATGTGCAGACACGTAAAGGTCACGTTCATTGTACACTTGCGGAACACGCTAATTTAGAGCCCAACTTGCCACGCGCCTGGGTTTCAGGATAAAGTTCATTGCTAAGGTCATTTCCCTAAACCGCCTACGCGTCACGCGTACACGCAAATCTAACGTGTAATCTTGTCCGTTTAAACCGATACATATTCCTCAATATGTCAGAGACACGATTATACTGTAAAATTACACCGCGTTTTAAACGGAAAACCGCGAATTCAATTTGCGAAATACTTGACTTAAATTAAAAAAAAACAATGCAGAAAAATTACTTATCTCAATTTTTTCTATAATTACCGACTTTTCTATATTTAGTAAAACTTTTATCTTAAAGACATTTATTACTTATTACATACTGATTTTATTTTTGCAAAAACTAACTTTTTACCGTCCGCAAAAGAAACGACATTTTCGTGATAAGCAATCTATTTTCAAAAGCAGACTACTATTTTTTTACATACATTTCCGGAGCGCGTGGCTTACGTCAATGCAAATGTAAGAATTGCTCGCTTTGGACTGAGTCCAAAAATACAATGTTACCTGAGAACGCTTTAATTTGCAAAGTATTTAAAATATTTTGTTTGAAACAAAAAAAATAGACGTAAAAATATTTTTTTGACGAATTGAAAATACTATTGTTTGGCAACAATTGCATTCTCTCCTAGCACAAAAGAGAACGTAACAAAACCAAGAGGATACTGCGACAAAAGAATATTTCACATTAAAAAATAAATATAACAAATTTAATTTAAAAAATTTTAGTGCGCAGCGAAAAAATGGAGACACTTGGCGGTTTTATTGTGCAAATTGTGTTTCTCTATCTCTCAAGGAAATTCACAAACGGCTGTGTGTTACGTATGTGACTATTTTCGCTGCCGTACAGCGAACGATGTGTTCTCGTCGCGACGACGAATTGCTTAAAACCTTGTGACATTTTCTCGAGGCATATGACATTCAAAACTATCAACTGTCACAGTTTATATATTGATCTAACGTGGACATACGAGGTTTTGAAGAGAAAGTGTTGAGAGATATAAGCGAGAGCGGTCTATAAAAATCTTGTAGACTTGAAAACATCTCGTTGAAATCCTATTTATTAAAAAAACGAATATCTTTCGCGCAAGACAATATTTAAATTTATTGAAATAATCGTTAAGTAAATTCTGAGGAAAATTTCTGAGGAAAATTTTGTTGGCAATCGTGTTCGTACATCAAAAGATTCTACTTTGTTGCATTCCACTGTTGATTTCTGGCATCTTCGAGAATTTTCTTAACGGATTGTCATCTATTTCTACTCAACAATCATAAGGATAATTTTAAATCAATTTCAAGTGAAGCAAACAAGTCAATAAACCGTTTCAAAAATAAAGTGTAGGAGCAATCATGAGATAATAAAAAAAAACCAGCTTTCAAAGTAGCCACAATAAATGAATATCGACGTATAATAACAAAGAATTTACAAAAACACTGATATAACGTTAAAACTTGACCGAGACAATTGTGAAGAAGAGCGTCCTGCGTTAATGTTTTCTTACGTAAAACCACTTGCAATTTCATGTGCGATGCCAAATGCAATAATATGAAGTTCCACTCTTAACCAATTAACCCTACGTAATTTTGTAACCCACTTCCGCAAACAATGATTATATGAGACGCGTGTATGATAACTGGATACAAAAATCTTATGCAATTATGTGCGTTCAACGTAATCGGTCAGTGGCGTAAAAACTTGAATTTCGAGCGCCGCGATCTGTAACGCAGGGATCACAGCAAGACGACAAAAAATTTGCTACGGAAGATTTTATCTCAGCTTTGCTCGAGCTCTCACACATTTTCCATCACAAAATAGTCACTTCGCGAACGAACGCTTATCATAATTTATTACAGAATAAATTAACATATTTATGACGACAAAAATTAATTAATCGCTTAAGCGATACATACTCGTTCAGCGATCGACTTTAAATGATCACGCGTGACAATCGACGCTGGAAATTTTCGACATTGATATCACGCGCGCGCGGATAAGTGAATCGTCTCGATCTTAGGTTATCGCAAGTTTTGAAATGACGAGTGGCAGAGATTTCGCTGCTCGATTAATCGGTCAAAGAAAACAAAAAAAAAAAAAAAACAACAACAACAAACTTGCTTTAGACGAGTGACGAGCGCGACCGCGAGAGATTTTTCACAAATCGATTCTCGAAGAAACAATAAAAGAGAGGGAAATAAATAGCAAGTGAAAGCTTGAGGATGGATTTCGTTCGGCTGGTTCTCTGAGAACACTTACCTTGGACACGGGTCCGGTTTCGTCGTGCCCGGTTTATCCGCGATAGCAGAACTTTGAAGAACGACGAGGAACACGAGGAGCGCAGCGTTCAGCAGAAGACGATACTTCAAAACGGAACATGTCGAGACCATGGCCATTTTTTTTTCGCTCTCAATCACGGCTTTTTTCGATGCCTCCCTTTTTCACACTCTCTCGTACTAATATGCGCGTACGTGCGAGATCTAATTATCCGCTATTTTTGTTTTTTTTTTTTCGTTTCTCTTACAGAAACTGTGTAGAACGAGTATATTGCGCGATGCGGTTTCACGTTACACAAACACGGGGAAGGCACGCGCGCATCACTTTTTTTTTCTTGATGTTTTACGAGAAAAATCGCGAAAAATCAACTAGAAAAAGACACGTGTATCGAAAAGCAAAATATTTTTTTGTTTAACGTCCGTCCGATTTTCTTTCCTGCTTTCTACTTGAAAACTGAAAAAAAAAACGTTACTTTACAAACGTCTTTTTGTTCTTATATAAAACGTTTCTCTTGTTTTGTCCTTCTCTCTCTCTCTCTCTCTCTTTCTTTTTCTTTCCTCCTCTTTCACTCTTGATCTTTTTGATCAAGCAAATCCGCTTTCTTCGTCTCACGATTTTTCTTTCAGTTTTTTTTCGATTTGCGTTTTTGTTTTCTATACTTTAGGCCCGGGCTCTTTCGATTCGCACAGTCTCTCTGTGCTTCGCTTTGAGCGAGGAATTTACGAGGATGGATGGCGCGTGATCGGATGATCCTTACGCGAGTGATCCTTACTTTTTCGTGATCAATTTCGGATGCGGACCCACGGACTTTCGCAGCCGGCGCGGCGGTCTCAGCTCCAACAGCGAGGCCGCATCTCCCCTGCAACAGGCAAGATAAAAAGAAACGTTAGGCACACGAGCATGACGTTCGTCATCGCACACTTTTACTCTTGATTGATTTTTATTGCCAGTTTTTACGCATTGTTTTAAACAAGTAAAATAGAGAGAAAAAGTATCGATGCGGTAAAAGTCAATTCACCACCCGGCAATCATCGTAGAAAGCAATCGAACAAAAAAAAAATACGATTCTCTCGTCTTGTAAACATTCTTGCAATCTTCTCAACGCCCAACCAATTACATTTTCAATTAATTTTTACATCAGATTTGTAGCGGATGTTTTTCTTTCGTGCGAAGAGATAATAAAATTGCAGTAAGAGCAAATAAACAATCGTCGATTGTGTTTTAAGTGCCGCGTAAAATATAATCAACAGCATTTAAACATCACTGGAAGAAGCAATGAGCCCCACGATAAAAACGACGAAATGGATAAAGAGGTGTGTTGCGGGTTTTTTTCCTTCGGTTTTTTTCCAACGAAGAGATAATAATAAAATTGCGGTAAGAGAGCAAATAAAAATTTATCAACGGCTACATTTTGTTCGCGCAATGATGCATTGCACTTTTATTGGTATATCAACTGACGAAACTTGAAGTGAGTGACTATTATCACCCTGTCGCGGAGCTTATCGTGGGAAACAGAAATTGCAAAAATAATTTGCATAGCGGAACGGGCTGTTACGTTGCCGCGTTTTTGCGACAAAGATAACCGTTCGATTATTGCTGCAGTTTTTATGCTTCAAGGAAACGGTCGACTGCTATGCTACGTGTTGGTAATATATACGCGTTGGTAAGTCGATCGCTGTACACTCATTAGCTAATTACGCTCAGCGCTTATGTACGAAGAATTATTACGCGCGTTGTGCCGTTTGTGATTTGTGAGTTGCATTAAAATAATTGAATATCTTTCGCGCCGTCCGGATGATAAACATGTCAAGTACATTGTTAACGAACGATCTGCAAATCCATCACACAACGAAGAACAATTCGACGATTTTACACGAGACAATGCGGTAACAATCGGAACGCAATTTCGTTAACAAACGAAGTAGGACGAAATTGGACGTTCTTCTGCGATTGTTGTTTTATCGTCGGATTATTACAATGAGACTTTCGATCTTTTTTTTTTCTTGCGAGTAAAATCAATTTCGGCGAGCGACCTTCAGAATTACTCGAAACGTAATATCATTTGTAAACATTTGGCTTCTGCGAATTAACATGTTGTTTGTTGTAATAAATTAATTAATAGCCTGTGACAGCAGGTGAATACATACAGTCTTTCGAGGAGCAAGTTTCGCGTAGAACTTTATCGAACGCGATCGACTTGTCAGTGCAAATATATTTGCAGATACGACAATCGATCGCTTCTCAGCGAGGATCGCCTGAAAAACATATTTGACACATCAACAGCTCAATCGAAAGGTTGAATGTATATAAAGTTAAAACGATCAAATAATTAAATAACAGTAAGTTATTAAATATCAAATTAGTTAATTATTACGCAGAGCGTTTCCTTCTCTCACACAACTTTGTAAAAACTTAGTAGTACACGCACGCGCACACATTTCGGTCACCGCATATTTAATCTTATAAATTTTTTGCAATTTTACAATTCAAGTAGACAGCGAACACTTAAAAATTTTTTGACAACCGACGCTAAAAGAAACAAGATCGCGAAATTCTAGACGATAACAAAAATGCAAAAATTCAAACCGTATACGACTTGCGACAACGTTTTATTTCCTACACGACCGCTTCGTCATTGCTATATGCGTCCGTATGTATCAACGACGTGCTTGTTAAATTTGTCAATACCAGTCACACACCAAATTGATATCACTCGCGCCTATTTCCGTCGCTAAATTACACCGGCTACATTTAGCACCCCCGAGTGCGATAAATGTCACCTGCCTCTTATTCTCCGCGCGCTATACCGATTGTGAAGAGACACAAAAAGCAAATGAGAAGACTCTATAGACACATCGAATGACTAATTTCGCGACACCGCAAGTAATTCAGATAAACAACATCATCTTTTTCTCTCTCTCTCTCTCTCTCTCTTTTGCAATGTGTTTATGTCCACGTCGTTTCGTACTTAAGATAAGAAAAAAATATAATCGCACGATTATATTTCTTTTCTACGCGATTTTTAGTGCGATTGTATTTCTTTAAAACTTTTTTTTTATCCCAAAAACGTATTTTGAAAAAAAAATCAATTGTATTCTTAAAGTACTTGTACAAATACTGATTAAAAACACTGTGATTCAATAAGTGAACAGCTTCTGATGATGTTCCATCGCAACGATACGTTTTGACGCGCTACTTTGTTATTGCGTTCTCTCCCCCGTTTACAGGAAAATCTTCCGTAACAGAACCGAACGGAAGTTCACAGTATGTTCTAAAAATAAACTAATGTTCGGGTCCATTTTGTAATTGAATCTCATCACTCGAAGAAGGGACGATAGAGGTGCAATAAAAACGATTCAACCGTTCGCCGTTGCAATTACAAAAACTCTCGTCTTGGCGCGCGACGTGCTCGGCTACTTACGGGATTTACACACAAGTCAACCTTCGCGTATCTCTCCAATCGCTCGGATATAAAAAAAAACAAAGTCGTACGTAGACACTGTGGCTGTGCTGCTGGAAGAGAGTGCTCCTTCGGATCTCGTGTGCACCAAGTGTAATCGCGCCGTAATCGTTTTGCTCTTGATCGAGATCTCTCTGACTCGTCGCACGTGAATTCCACAAGAGCGCGATGAAGCGGCCACGGTATCCCTCTCGCGTTTAATTGCAATCCGCCGGACGACGAAATCTTCAGATATTTGCGAGAGAAATGCGGTAAAAGGAAAGGGAAAAACCGGGAAGAAAGAAGAAGAAGAGGAAGAACCAAAAAGAGGAAAGGAAAATAAGATACCGCCGACAGCTAGTGCTAGTAGCTCCTTGCCACCAGAAGATCCGAATCCTCCTCTTCTTCTTCGCTCCAGCAATGCACGGTGCAGCGTGCGTCGTGCGACTGATTCGCGCGTTTCACGCGGATCGCCTTTTAAACGGCATTACGTCACGTCGCGGCAAAGTCGAGCCTCCGACGACGCGTCTTCTCATTGGACGAGCGGGGCGCGACGGACGCGCCGATTGGTCGGCGCCCGACACACACTCCGCGGCGAATTCAAACGCGTCATCGCGCGCGTCACGGTTCTCCGCGAGAAAGAAAGATAGAGAGATCCGGATCTAGGAGAGGCTGCTCGATGCTTGCTGATGCTGCGGCAAATGCGGTTGACCTCGGACTGCGATGCGCGTTTCGGAGAACGAAAATGGATCCGTTGCGTGCAGACGGTCAGGCGACAATGACCGAAGGTTAAAACGCGACGGGATCGAGTGGCGTCGCTCAAACGACATTTTTCGGAGAGATTGCTCTTTCTCAGAAGTCACGAGAAATTGAAGATGTAGAATTTGCTCGAATATGAATATTACGCGCGCGAAAGCTGCACGGAATATAACTTTATAGATCGGAAGTATAACTTTATTGTGTATCAGGTTGCTTTTAAAACCTTGATAAAGTGAACCGAAATGTTCACGAAACGTTGATATAAAAAACAAACACTAACACGGTCCAAACCCAAAAACCATCTTCAGATATTAATGCAACACACCGCAGAAACACCAAATATCAACTTATTGTGTGTTCTCTTAAAAATTTTATCAATATAAATTATTTGATTAAAAATTGGATAAACAAATTTAAATAAACAAATTTTGTAATATAAATAAGTGATAAATGAGGTGTGACCTCCGGCTCCTTTTGGTAACTCCAATAAAATTTTGTAATATACTTTTTTATAAGAAGATGATAGAAAGCAGGTTATATCCGTAACAAGTTTCCGCGTGACACACTTACAAAATTTTCTTCCTACAGTATTCCAAGAAATTGAAAGTACATATCGACAATATTCCGTGAGAATTTCCTGATAAATAAAAAAATGTTATAACGTGTGAAAAAAAAACCGCAAACGTTATTAACCGCACTCTGACGTCGCTGCGCTAAAATTATAAATTTCCCCGGGTGATAGCGTGACGTCGATCGCTGGCGCAAATGGTGAAAGTATCGCGAGAAGGTACGAAATTGGTGGTGAGAACCTTGTATATGTGTACAATTGACGGAAACAGATGTAAAAGGTAAAGGCAACTCGCCAATTTATTCTTTTTGTGTGAAAAATACACTTATTTAACTATTGCAAGGTTTTGCCAACAGTGTTGTTTGACGCGCGTGCGCGCGCGTTCGAGAACAAAGTGAACCGTTGAATTCGCAAGAAGCCGTGACAAAACGATTATTCGTTCCTTGCAGAGATAAAAAGTAGGCCGTGCGCTACAGTTCATTGACGGCAGGCGAAAATATATCCTTCAAGGTTACCACATCGACTTAGATACACCGACGAGGATTAATTGCGCGGCAACAGAGCGCGGCCGATGCAAACACACAAACAATACATCTCGCAATGCATGTTAATTATTTATAAAAGTGCCGTATGTAAGTGTTATATCGATTACAACCGCCTGGTTTTGCGCTGCAATTGTTTTTTTTCTCATGCGAGATGACAATCGCTCGTTGACAGGAATCACGGCGATCGGGCAGAAGAAATGCATATAACCATAAATGTTATTATATAATCGATGTGTTGCATAATTGTTTTTATAAAGTTGGAATCACCACATAGCTTTCAACTCACGTTTCTCGCGAATAAAGAAGTAGTAGTTATCAGGTGAATTATTCCGAACGCTGGCAATATGCATGTACGTACGTACAAACGCGCGCGCGCACAACGTTTGTTTTTTAATTGTTCGCAGCGGCGTTTCAACAGAAATTCTACAGATATTGTAAAACAAAGAATAAACGCATCTGAGTAACAACCCGTTCGCGGAATGCAAAGTGCGCCCTTATTTCGACCAATGTCGCATATGTTCATTATAGTTCTCATCGATAGGACAACAGATGTACGTTACGTATTTTGTATATTGCTTATATATTTTTGATTGCAATTATTTTTAATTACATTATCAATTGTTGCCCCATCGGTGAAATATATATATATTTTTATTTTTATTTTTTTTTTTATTATAATTTATATTATATTTTTGCGAGAGAATATGAACAGAATGTATGTTTCAATTTATTGTTAGTTGAAGATGATTGAAATAAATTGATCGAAACGTTCCATAATGTGAAAATTTTTTCACATTTTATTTTACACACGTGCAACAGTGAATGTTAGTTTCCCAGTTAATTTTAATTTTTGATTACGTATATATTACATCTAAATTTAACCAATTACATCTCGACGAACGATATCCCAAAATAATCTCGTCGAAATTGGCACACACACGTCACAAATTACTTTTCTGTTACTGTGTATCTTAGTGAATTTTCGATGACGAAACGCTTTTGGACCAAGAAACGTGCGCCGATTTGCATAATCGCTCTTTTCTTTTCGACGGTCAAAAAATCTCGCCGCGAGATATGATAAAAAAAATATTTAACCCGCAGGACTTGTGTATAAACTTGTTTAAAGGTCATGTGATGACCCGATTATCATAAACAAGCTTTAGAGTTTTTAAACACCGCAATTACACGAACCCGAGCGATCGCAACATGTAACATTATTTTAAATTGCGTCATCCATTTCCACAACTATATACATATTAAATGCACCCGGCCACTTTTATTTTTCGTAATGTAAATTTAGTTAGTCGTAATGAAACTTTCCTCTTGTGAAAAACTATTAGTGAATTAAATTTTTCAGTCAGGTTTTACATTTCTTTATATTATTTGCTACAGTTTCTACTTACAAAACATGTGAAGATCACTTAAATTCGTAATAAACACAAGCAATCTGATCGGGTTATCTCTGACGAGATTCTCGGACAAGATAGCAATAATAATTAAATACGAGTGTAATCTGTATATACTACACGTACACGTTTTTCTTTAAAAGGAGTGTAATATCTGCAAATGCCTCTGTCACCTTTTTACAAGCATAAGTATTTAAAGACACTTAATCATGTTGCGCGTGTTTGTTAGCAATAAATTTGCGTGTCTATTGAACAATATCGCTATTACTTGATGCCGCTTATTCCTTACGCTAATTAAAAGGTTAATTTTATCGTTTGTTCGGTCGAGAATCTGCTTTTCGCGGTAAAGTCCGGTTTATCGAACACGCAATGCTTTCAACCAAATTAACTGGACTTAACCCCCAGTTTAACTATCCTTTCGGCAATGTTGGCGACAGATTAATTGTCGTGAGTAAAAACGTTCGTTTCCTCGACGCTTTGAGAACTTTTAATCTCGCGATGCGTAATTGAATGTCGCAATATTTGCAGAGGATGTTTTATCCTGGTCGACAAATGCGTACGTACAATATAAACGAAAAGAAATCGAGTTTGTAATTTACCGATCGTTAAGGATATTTCGTCGATAATTGGCAAGATATAGCGTGAAAAGATAAGTATTATAATGAAGTACAATCTCTCTTTAAAATATTTTGATGAACAAAATATCAAAAATTACTATCTCGCACGAGTTGATACGATGATAGCGCTGCCATTACACAAATCTTATCTAATTTATCTTAATGACCGTAATAAAACAAATCAATTGCTTCGAGGGAGACATTTGTTGAGTGTTTACGAGAAATTGAAACCAACTACTCGCAATTCTTAATAAGAAATATTTGATCGCGTGAGCAGCACTTGAACTTTATAACAGCAAGTTAAAAATATAACACATAATAAAAACACTCATCACAGAATAAATTTACGCCTCGATCTTTGACAAATAAGTTATCGGGAACAAAACTAAATTGAATTTAAACAGTCAGAATAAAATTCTGTGACACTTGACGTAAAAGATACTAATATCGTTATGTAATTAACATGCTTATCGGATCGAGCGATTTGTGCCGCGTTACTTTGCAGAAAAATCACACGGCGAAGCGCGCGAGATTCGCGGCAGGGGAGGCATCAGTGGCCGAAGGTGGTACCGAAAGGTTGCGTTACGGCGCCTTCGCACTTAAAAATTAATCGCGACACGCCGCGGTCGAGTGGACATCGTTTTAGCGACAATCATTCTATTGGCTATTTTTAGCCAGAAATAGGTCGGTGTGCGAAGGGTTGGTGGACAATAAGAGGAGGCGAATAGTTTCAGCCTGAACGGACACGGGTGAATGAGGTGGCTCGAATCTCAATCGTCTTCATGAGTGTCTTTCCGTTGTCGCACCGTGCGTCGCGATTTGAATTCGCCCGCATTCCATTCGCCGCCACGTTAATGACATTTTATATCGCTGTTTTATCAAAACAAACACATCGCGAGAAATAATAGAAGTTGCGAGTTGATGAGACGCGCGGTTTCCGAATCTCATCAATCCTCCCATCGCGCAATTATCGCGAATGATGTTTTTTTCTCTTTTTTACAACAGAGTGCAAACATCGTTGACAAATTGCTGTCAAAAGTCAGATTATTATCTACACAAAACGTTTATTAGATATCGCAATAAACTCTCATCACACATTATCGCGCGCACGCGCGCGAGGATCGCGTTTCGGATGATTCGAAAAGCGAGAACGCGTAACATTTACGATGATTTCCGATGTTTCCGATGAGAGAGGAAACCGCGTGGAAAAATTATCTATCGATACAGACTGATTAACCGCGCGGGATGATAATCACGATTAATGACGGTTCTTGTGCGACGGCGCGATGAACATACTTGAGTGTAATGAGAACTAAAATCACCGATGTTTACGCTCGTAACAACAGCCGCGCATCCCGTATTTAACTATTTCCGGGAAACCCTCTCTCCTTTCATTCGACTTTTTGTTTCATCCGCAATTTTGTTTCGGACAAACTCACGGCAATGATCGACCAATTTCTCTTGCTCATTTTCTTTCACACGTAAATATTGCGCCAAAACTTATTGAAAAAAGAAAAATATAATTTAAACAATTCTAAAATCTATTTATATATATATATATATATATATATACGTTCAAGGTAAATACATTCTTCGCGCGCGCATGTGAAATTGTAACATCATCGACTTAAGAATGATAATACATATATGACTGATGAAATTGTATAATTACATCTACAGTCATTAAAATCATTTCACGTTTATCAACGTGTTCGCGCGCTGTTTTATTCCGAGTTAATTTTTTTTTACACCTTGATTACCGACATTCATAAATTTGAATTAGGCGCAGTTTCAATTCGCACGGCTGATAAAAAATCGTAGTTGCGTGATACTGTATACAGACTTGTGTCACACCATGCGCATATATGAGAATGAATAACTTTTATCACGCTTGTCAATCTGTACGTACACACACATACACACACACACAGACAAACTTACGTAAAATTCCTGTTTTTTTTCTCGTGTCTCGTCAAGTCTAAAAGATGTTTTTGCACACGAAAGAGCTAACAAAACTATTTTAGACTGACTAAGTGAATGGATTTGTAAATTCCCAAGAACAATTTAATGACATCATACCAACAGGCTCGCATTATTAGGAAACACACACGATCCGAAGAAAGACTCGAAGGAATCTACGACAGAGTGAGATTTCGAGTGCGGACTATGCGCGTTTGAAAAAGCAATTTTGTAAAATTCAGTTATATTCTACATTTTCCTCATCCGCGTTGTTTTATTCAGTGTTTAACTTTGAAATTTGCCAACACCGACAGCAAAGTTAATTGACTACGACGACGATGACGATGACGAATAATTATCAGCAGGCGGTGGTTAAAAGGCGTCGGCGAATTAATTATGGTGGCAAGTATGCGCGTTTACAGCGTAATGACACTGCCATTAAGTAATTCAGGAATGTGCCGTTTATCTTACTTACTAGTACGCACCTGTGCGATCTGCAGTCGCACAGACGCGAGCAGAAAAAATTGCATCTATTTGAAAAAAGAACGTACACGTTGAATTATTTTTCTCATTTTGTTACTTCACCTCGTTCACTTTGCACTTGAGACAAAAACTGTTCTGGAAACTAACAAAATTGATATTCGAGAAAAAAATATCGACAAGCAACAACGATATATGACAATATATAATACAAAAAACTATTCATAAATATCCCCAAGTGTGTTGAATTTCCTACAGTTGGTATTAAAAAATACCAATCATAAATTAAAACATGATTGATCTTCTGAAAACCGTAAATTACGTTAATAAGCACACATATAATCATCTGGAAATTCTGTTTTTTTCGTGTGAATAAATAATCGATAAATAAATCGCGTTACACACACACACACACACACACGTGAAGTATCGTCATTTTTACGATACAACGTATCCGTGCATCATCGACTCGATTACGCGCGTGTTTCCCGTATCTATTGGCGATACAATGCGCATTGATTAACAACGCGACCGTTAATACACACATCTAAATCACGGTTGTACATATTGCCAGTCATCGGATGATATTCAGTCCGGAGAACAACGGGATAGTTACGAACATCCGCCTTCGAGAGGCAACGCCGACGCGCAGGACGAGTTTAATCGCTTACAAGAGCTAGAAACACAGGTAAGTAGGTATTCATTTAGTACGACACACGTCGTCGAGCAGGGTTCGGCCTGTCGTCGTCCGTACGAAGAATATGCGAGAGTGGGAAGGAGAAGACAAGTGCAATTGCGCTTACGCAATGCGCGACCAATTATGCGAATCATTTTACCGAGACCGACCAAACGCCCGCGAAAAGGCAAAGGATATCTCTCGCGACATTGAAGACAAACATGTATATATATACCAAGTAAACTGTTGTACGTTATTTTTTACATACTACTAAAATTTTCCCTATAAAACCTGTTTTACAAAATACACATGTGTGATATCTCGAAAAACTTACCTTTTCAAAAAAAGGTAAAAACGGCGCCAAGTACACGCACAACACGTATTGTATTTAAATTGACTTAAATGAAAAATCTTAATTTATATTATACCTAATTATTAACATTTACTCACATGTGTGTAAGTGTA
>NW_018020773.1:200180-210556 GCF_002006095.1 Pseudomyrmex gracilis | reverse complement strand
CATACTTACTTCTCTCTTTTTCTTTCTTCCAACGCGCTTATATCGCCATCTGCTGGAACACTAAGAAGATGCACACGACGATGAAAAAACGTGATTTCTCACTTCAAAAACTTTAATCGTCGCATATCTCCGAAACAGAAACAAAACAAAAAAAACGTAAGAATACTTTTTTTTTAAATGTTTTATTCTGAATCGATTAAGACCAAAACGAAATTGATCGGTTCAGTCGTTACTTAAATATTGCTTTGAGAAAATCTCCCCACTTCTAAAATGCATGAATCTCGCGTATAATAGGCACAGTGTGCTCGCGCAGTTCGAGCACCACTTCGTTGCGCGTGAACTTGGCGCGAGGCACTACCGTGCCTCTTGATATATGGATCCGAGTAAGGAATTGATCTCTTACACGTTCTCTCCCGCATTTTAAAAATCGTGCTTCACTTATTCGAAAGTACGGACACGATTTATCGCGCAAGAAATCAATTCTTTGTTCAATCGACCGCATCTGTGAAAAGTGGATTCGAGTTTTTCTTCGTCTTGTCACATCCGCACGAGTATCGCGCGACGTCCTGTTATGTAACACACGTGTTACGTTACGTTATATATTTTCCTTTAATGAGGGGAAGGAATCAGATTGACATAATTTTAATCTGGAACGAGTATTGTGATACTGCGTTTTATATAGCAATAAAGCAAACGCGCGCGTTACAAGAATTTTTTTTTTACAAATATTCCTCATAAAAATGTATAAATAAAATTAATTCGATAGGATATATTTACGTTATATATATACATTAATATTATTGATGCAACGTAAAAAGTATTTACAGAAAAATGTGATCCGAGTAGAAAACACAATTGTGATTAGAAATTATATATACGCTATATGTAGAAAATATTAAGTTTTACTGAGAATGTTTTAAATGTAAGTCAGTTCGTGTCGATGCAATGGAATGCACCAATGCATCGCAATAATTATGATTTATGGAGAGATGGCAGTACTGCCATCTCTCGACGCAAGTATGTAACAAAAGAGCATGTACAGCAATAGATAACAGTCATATCACGTTGTCGATAAAGCAGACGATAGTTCGTCAGTCGATAAAAAAAAAAAAATGCATAAATTATTACCGATTGACAGTCTATTCCTCGTTCAAATTTTGCATATCACTCACACGGGACAATAAAAAAGATGTTTATACAATTCATGTTACCGTAATAAAGCTGTGATATCGTCTGCAATAAAGCTGCAAAGTTTTGAAAAGATAAAAAATTGCATTTGTTTTTATTAAAAAAAACTAAAATCTAAATTTTTACTCAAAAACGTCATTCATAATTTATAAGTTATTAAAAAGTCTAAAATGTTGTTAAATAGTTAAAAAAAAAAAAACTACAACATATGCATAAATCAAAGAAAATAAATTAGTATTTTTATTTTATATTTTTATTGTAATGTATGAATATATATATATATATATATATATATATTGATTCTCCTTTATCTTTATAATATTGGTTTTGATCAAACGGTTTCAATTGTCATCTCCAAAAATATTTCTCACGCAACGCGCGTCCAGAGTGAACGTCGACGTCTGTGCTTGTCGGCACGTATACCGGTGCACATTCTGGGTACCCTATAATGAGCGCATCGAGCGGTCTACGTGCGAAGACACGTGTAGGCTCTAACTCATGTTCACATGTCGAGATGATCACAGACGAAAAATAAACTAACGAAAATGTGCACCCGCGCACATTATATTTCAATCACAAATAACACGAAACTGAATCCTATGTGTATATAAATTGCATATTTCGAAATAGAACTGCGAGAATCTCAAACAGGAGAGTTGCGTAAAGTTTCGCTCTTGCATCGCAACTCGCGTGCTGTTTGTGTTTAGAAAAATAAGTACATATATCTGACTATAAAAAATCCAGTATTGCGCAGCAAAACAATTAAGCTTAATGCATCGAGGCATATATGTCGTAAATCGCTTGCGGCTAAAAAAAATTTATAAATATTTGTCAAATGTAATCGCAATTTGTTTAAAGCTGCATGTGATCACACAGCTTTTCAAGATCGCAATCTCAATGTTCGCGAGAAGTAGTAATGTCTGAAAGTTGAATCGCGCGGAAAATTTTTATTGCTATCCACGCAAGCACGAAGAGCCAATCAAACCGGACCGATTCGTAGGGGAGGGACAGAATAATAAGGCGCAATAGAGAGAACACGAGTCTGCAATTATTTCATTGTGACGTCAAAAATTCCGCTCGTCAATCGCATGTGAGATACATATGAGCGAACCCCACGGGCAAAATCGGCGGGTTGAACAATATCACACACAGCGCGAGTTCAATTAAAATTGATTTCGCGATCGTGGGCGAATAGAGATCGACCCGTGACCTTCGGCAATGACGACTAATTGCGGTTCATCAGACTTTGCGACGTCAAACGACAAACGATTCTTCCGTCTCGGACAACTTAAGGAGAACTTCAATTGAGAAGCGATTTTTTTTTTTTTTTTTTTAACATGCGTAATAGTCGATAAATTCTTCGAGATACGTTGACGTCCTCACAAATTTAAAATTAAAATTTGCGTACGCAACTCGGAACGTACAAGTTTTTCGAACAGAAAAAATGAAAATCAGCTGACCAGGTACTGATAATTACGTAGTTTGCAACACATGTGCGCGCCGATAAGGAATCACGTGAGCAATGAATCAATGGACGCTGATATTCGACGTTTTTGCATTTAACCACCTCTGTCGCACAATAATACACGGATGCTGATTGTAAAAAAGTGCCGACGCGATATTCTGTGAAAGCGTGAGTCATGTAAAAAAAAAAACCCGACTGATTAAAGAGACGCCCGCTCGAACGAGTCAACAGATGAAGCATATCTATTATCTGAGGCTTGATTCGAACGTGACACAGTCGTGAAACAGGTGTGTGCACGTGCTCTGTTTAATGAAGACTCGAGCAGACTCCGATTTGTTGAAAATTACCGGATTATTATTGATTAAGTATTAAGAAACTTGACAAATATATAATACATTTATTTATTTATTTATTTGTCAAGTTTCATATTTAATGACTCGATAAAATCTCGTCAACAGTGACTAACAATTAATTATCAAACTCACGTGAATGAGTAAAAACCTATTTACTCCGAATGCTAGATTTTTAAGAAATATGCAAATACATTTTACCTGGAACGCGTGTAAATAAATAAATACTAAATTACTGAACTTCACGAAGTTGCCTTGTGATTCTATTCTAGCCGATGGAGTACAGCAGTAAGTGCAACGTTAGGAATGTTGCTATAGAGCGGATGTTGATATATAGGTCGGTAACAAAGGTAAAAGCAGAGCTACTTTCTGTCCGGCTATACTACTGCCGATCGATCGTGGATCTTCATGCAACAAGTTTCATGCAAACGAACGCTTTAGAAATTCTTATTTGTTTTATAACCTATATCGTTTCTTAGCGTTTTCTGTGCACGAGTTCTTATATTAAACAGCTTAATGTGATGTAGCAATTAGTTGAATAAATATAAAGTCGTCTTGCTTTCACAGGCTCACCAATTATATCAAATAGGATTTCTTGTACTCGAATTCTCGGTTTTGTTGATAAAATATTGTTTTAAATAAAATTTAAATTTTAAATAATTCTCGGTTTGCTTGATAAAATATTGTTTTCATAAATGTTTACTAGAAAAATGCAGAAACAAAACTGTGTGTGTTCACGCATGCGTGAATATTTTCTGTCTTAACGTGAACAATAAAAAGATTCGTGAAATATATCGCGACAAAAGTTAAGACGACAAATTCGCTTCGAGTGATAAACAGACCGGGATTACGTTTCGCGTTTATCACACGTTTTTGCGGAACAAACGTCCGACGTAGTATTACTTCATCAGAGGTAGCGCCGAACAGTATGCCAAAGTGTATGTGCGTCAAAAAACGACCGATGACGCGCGAGCAAAAATTTTATTCGTCGAGATGATATCACACATTTTTTTAAACCTTGGTTCGTTCTGTGTGTCTCGAAATGTCATCAACGATATTCTTCCCAAACATATTTGTGAGATACAAGTCGATCGCGCAAATATAAAAATATATAATACACGGGACGGAACAGGTTGAGAACCGGACGCGTTCGGTCGAGCCCCTCGGCTGACAATCAATCTAGCTAATCAGCGACTTTCTCGTTGTGACGTGAGTCGGTTATCAAGTCATCAAGCGCATGCGGCAGGTTGATTTGTCGCTTATACACCGCGCGCATGTTACTATTCATTACCGGACAATTTTATTGGCAAATCGGCCAAAGTCACGTTCAATTGTTGCCGCAATCGAGCTTAAGAGTTCACTGCACAATGTCATCGAAAATGTAACTGATAAATTAGCTCGTCGACGTCAGTCAGCAGTTGCGATCTTCCTAATCCGATCTTACAGATGCGCATGAGATAATAAGAGGATTAATATTCTCAAAGTTAATGAACAAATGAATGAATGAATGAATGAATGAAATTGAATAAGTGTTTGATTTATTTGCATAAAACTCTGGGATAATCCCCTAAAGCGCAAAAAGCTAATGAGACAGAATCTTTAATCGATTCGGTAATTACTGTTGAGGAACGACTAACACGTTCGTAAACTAAATTAAACAATTCTTTATTTTCTTTTATTTATTCTCTTATTGTTTTTTTTTAATGCAATATGAATAAGAAAGAGTTCGCGTTATCACATAACTTGCGAAATTTATTCACACCAACACAATGTGTAGTTCCTTCAAAGGGAATCCGAAACTTCCGCAAACAATTGAATAATCGCCGTATAATTTTTGTCTATGAACTTTTGTTCTTTATATAAATTAATAATAATAAAGTAAAATTTTTCTCGTTTTCAATACATTGTTTTAATTTATCTTTTAAGTTTTGATATATCTAACATGTAATAATATATTAGAGGTTTAAATAATTGATATTTCTATATCAATTATAAAATTTGCTAGAGCGAACTTTACTTTTAAACGCGATCTACGGAGTTTAGATCTTACAGTGGATGAGAACCGCTCGAGACGAGCCCCTCGTCTGACCGGTCGGTTGGCCAACCGCGAGCCGCTTCGCGACCTACGCCTACCGCACTGACCAATCGCGACGCAGCCACACGAAGGCTCGTCTCGCTGCCATGTTCCTTATCCGCTTGCTTTCTCTCTATAGTCTTTCGCGTGACGTTATGAAAAACAACCAAATCGACATCTCACCGGCGAATTGCACCATTAAAACGGATTTTGCACAAGACACGGCGTATCAGTGACAATAAAAAAAAAAAAACGCACGCGCGTTTGTTACTTCCGCGCAAGTCCGTGACTACGCGCGAGTAGTAGTTGATCCTATTGACACTGTGATAAACCGAATGATCATGACGTCACTGCAGTCTGTTGTCTTCCCTTCTCATCTTAGTGACGCAACACATAGATCGAAGGTGTGTCGACATGACGGCAAGTTTTCGAAAATTGCGTTATTACCCGCGACCGCGAGAAACAAGACGCTAGCAGCTGAAAAATAAAATTATCTCAAAGATAACCGATATTTCGAGTTTTTTTTTTTTATCGTTTACTTTATCGCTTTAACACACTTATTGATAAGAACGTAATCATAAAGTATGTATCTGTTTTTTTTCTATACATATGATATAAGTACGCGTAAAGTAAGTTAAAGTGGATATATTGGTCGTAGATACATTGGCAAGTAAAAAAGAATAAATACTCGTTTCAAAGGAGTCCAAAATCTGCAGTAAACGCGAAGTGAGGGAGCAGCGGAACAAGTTTTTTTGCAAGCAAGTGAAATATGAGAAAATTCGTACTTTGCGTTTCAAAAGGACGCACAGCAGCATTTTTTTCTTCATTACATGCATTATCCATCTTGTTACGTACGCTGCTCGGAGATATTCTGTTCCTCACGCGCGTGTTCCAAGAATTCGTCGACGATAGGCGAGATTGCGAAATCGAATTGCAGAGGATTAAATAGTGACGACGCGATAATTTTATCTACGTTAGAAGTGAAAAAAAAAAATAAGTTTCGATTCGAAATCAAAACGCTATCGGACGAATTAATTGTTTACTCGTCCGAGAGACTCGTGCAAAAAAAATAACTCAAGGATAAAAATTTAATAGCGAGAACACGTGTAAACACACACAAGTTGTTGTTCAGAAATTATTAAATCGGGATTCGCGAGCGCGCTTTCGCCGTGCAGACAAAGCAATACATTTCCGTTTTCGCTGATGCAGCGTGTTTGCGATTGCTGTTACTTTTTTATTCGCGACCTAAACAGAAACTAAAAATAAAAACAAGCGCAATCACGTGGCACGCCATCAGACGAGATCACGTCGAGTCACGTACGGATATTTAAAACGCTCTAGATTAAGTTTATTGTGAATGGGGATTCTCAACACAAGAGGATGAGAAACAAAACTATCGCGAGATTTCTTACGCGACGAGATTATTCAAGCGCGACGATCCATCAAGACGTTGTGATGTGTCCTAGGATTGCCGCACTCATCAACTCCGTCTAATAATATCGCCCGCTCGGCCCTGTAACTTACTTTACTTTAGTCGACATCGAATCTGGCACGGTGTCAATTGTGACACGAGAAATGTGTGCTCCGTTCCCGAGAGTCCTCGTTATTAATTTCGGCCTCGCGTATTCGACTGCTCATTCACGTTGCGCATCTCGCAATTTACCAATTGCTCCGATATTTGTTTCTCAGAAATTACATACGATCGGGTAACATCAGGACCAATAAAAAATAATAAGGAAAGTAACAATATCAAGTATATTTGCAAGAATAAAAAAAAAAAAAAACAAATAACGTTCGTACCTTCACACTTGAAGAAAATTTATCTAAGTTTTTTTTATATCTCGGAAATAATAAGTATATTTAAAAAATAAACAAAAAAAAACAGTACTCTGCCTTACGAGAAATTATGTCTTATAAAACAATTAATTAAGTATTGTATGTAAAAAAAAGCTCGCTAATTATCTCACAACACCGAGCTTGCTAATTATTTTAAATTTATTTGCTAATTAAGAGCGTTACGTATAATTTTAATTATTATAACATATATATTGTATAGTTATATTTTAACATGTAAAAAATATTATATTTTTTATATTATATATTATATATTATATTATATATTATATATTAATATTAATGTATATTGCATATATATTTTTAAAAGTATAACGTGACGATTCCATATACTCAGAGAATTCTATGCTTATGATGCTTGAATTATCAAATGCCGAAATAGCATTAAAAGTATAAAGTGGTTAATAGTTTTTTGTTAGTGTAAATCTAATTTAAAAAATTATCTAACAAGAATTAACGAGATGACGAATAAAATTGTACGAAATCTATTAATTCGAGCTTGCGCAACTCATTTGCATCGCAAACTCATTTTCACGGTTATTCAGTTGCAATTGTTCAGCGTTATTAACATCATTCGCATGCATCGAATTGATTCCAATTTGAATCGAATAATTCGCGCCACAAACGGATGGTAATATTTCATTCGTGTAACAAAAGCACGTAAAGACGAAACGAAAAATTCGGCGCGAAATTAGGTCGCTAAATGAGGTCGTTTCTTCGTGACACTACTACCAGCGGAGAATTGTTTCACCGTTATTAAAATTCTCAGACACTCTTCAAATCTCGCGGCGAAATGCAAAACGAAAACCTTCGACCGATCACTTCCGAGAGTTAACGATCTTCGTTAATGGCATTCGAACGTTGAAAAGGACACCGAGTGACAATGAAGCGGCCTTCGACACGAACAACATGCATGCGCGAAATGCAAATTATCGGGACGCGACGACATCGCGATATAAAAAATGCAAGTTCCATCCTCGCAACGACGTATTTTTGTACGCTCCTTTATATTTCTAGCTACTCCTTCTGTGCACTCTAGTGTAGAGCGGGGCATGTGTGTCTAAAAATACACACGCGCCAGTGGCTAATCGCGACGTGAATTCGTCACTCAAATTTGTACTTCGAAAGAGAGATTTCGAATGTTCTCTGGTGAACTTCAACTGACCGCGAGAGCCAAAATTACGTAAATGATATATCGCGTGGCAGAACCCATGTGATTTTTAACTTTACTTTCTTTTTTGCTCGATTATTGTAGATTTTTAATTAAATAAAAATTATTTAATTAAATAAAAGTTAATTAAATAAAAGCAAATATCTTTTTAATGACCGCATATTATACTAGATATAGACTCTTTCAAAATTTAAAACTTAACATACTTTATGAAGACACTTTCTAATTTTTTAAATTCTCACTGCAGTCGTCAATATTTTAAGCGCGAATTTGTTGTCTGTTTTTTTTATTGACTCAATGTACTCTGCATTTTTTCGACTATACAAATTTGAAATATATTCATTAATCGTCGTTAATCGCGCTTTAATTTCGGAAATCTTCTTATTTACTTTCTACTTCGTAATTGTCATCGAGTTTCATTTAGCAAAAAATTATGTAACGTGCAAAAAGACAGGAAGAAAATCTAAATCTAAGGGTACACATGCGCGGCGCATGCACAACCGCAAGAAACGAACACCGTGAGTTCCGCAAGGTTTCGCGCGGCGAATCCTCCCGCGGACACGTGCCGAACGCACGACGACGTGTGTGTTCGGTGGGTAACGCGACTTGCTTCTTTGTAAGTGATAAAGACAAAACGTACCTTTCGCACCGGCTATGGGCACCGAAAACACCTTGCGAGAGGAGACGAGAGAAGAATGAGAAATTCACTGAGAGAGACTCTTGTGCGATCGCACTAATATCCGCGCACTCTCGGACGGATCACTGTGTGCGGCTTGTGTCGCGCGAACAAGACTGAAACTTTGTTGCACGACTCCGATCCGATCGAGCGTCAAGGGGATCGCTGACGAAACGAAGTCGTCCCGTTGCGGGGAAACGAGAACTACTATACTCTTCAAAACGAACTTTGCACGATGGGTGCTTGGTTGCGCGTTACGTGCGTGACTGGTTCGCGAATATCCGAGAGAACCTCCGAGTCCACTCCGAGTCGAGACTGTCTCCCTCTCTTCGCTTACCGAATCAGGGTCGGATTTACGCGCGATCGAGCAGAGCGAATTGCGTTTCGACAACGCTCACGAGAAACAGAATTTATTTTTTGGAGTCAAAACAAATAATAATAATTTCCGATAAAATATGATCATTTGCGGATATTTTTTAGGAGTTTCGGACTGATATGTCGCATAATTGTTGAACAAGGAGGAGATATTGTCCCTGTTTTAACTTTAGGGTTTCGATACGCGCTCAATTCCGGCACTGCATCAGGTCCCACTCACACTTGCCAACGTCGTTCTATCTCTCTCTTATTCACGATGTATTTTGTTCTTTCTCTCTTTCTCAGAGAATAGATACGCTCTGCGGGAAAACACGTTAAATGCGTGTTCAGCTTATGTGATCAGACAAAAGTCCAAAGGTTCGAGGAAAGGTAAAATCAAAGGGGCTTGTTCAAATTTGAAAATAAATATTGAAATCTTATGTCACATTTGCTACTACTTTTACTTATAACAAATATGACTCGTGAACAACATGCTTGTGAACATTTACAAGATTTAACTCTAATATTATAATAACGGCTCGATGAAATAATTATAAAACAATTATAAAACAAACGTCCAAATTCAACCTGGACCACCTGGCTCTGTGGCTTTTTGTTTTATAAAAGATTTATCTCGTTTTTTATTCAATTGCCATTGTTTCGAGCTACGGTCACGAACAAGAAAAATTGAACACGGAAAGAATAGTGTGAAACTCTTTTTTTGGAAAAAGAAGAGAGAAAGAGAAAGAGAGAGAGAGAGAGAGAGGGAAGAAAACTTGAAGAATTAAATCTTAAAATAAATGTATCTATAAAAAAAGACAATATCGTCAAATAAACAAATTCTTTCTCGTTTCCAAACATTTCATATCGCAATCCTAGAAAATTAAAAACATTATGGTGAAACATTCTTGATCAAATTTTAATCAATCATTGATTAGGGCGACGTTTCATGGGACAAATTAGACGAAAAGCGAGACGACAAAGGGAAGTTTCTATGCGCTAAATCGGTCCGTGATGAGGAAACGTCACGCACTCGGACGAATATCGCCCGTGATCCACGCTCGGCGACGACCCGGAATGAACTGGTTCTTCAAGGTGTATGTGTGTACATATCACGGCCAGGGATGCCAGTTTCAAGACTTTTGCAGCATGCAACAGCAAGTGGAGGGGATGCGCACACAGGCGAACAGCCGTGTCCGTGTGCGCTCGGCGCTTCGGCCAACTTCGAGCAGTAGACGGAGACG